>NC_059210.1:54492610-54567610 GCF_020615455.1 Coregonus clupeaformis | reverse complement strand
GAATCCTCAGATGGTCATGCATTTGGACCTCAGTCATTAATGATATTACCTTGGAAATGCTTCTCAAGCAGGTAATGGTCTAGGATGAAAGCAATTCATTGTTACATTTCGGTGATCGTAATAACAACCAGGTCCCAAAAACAAGAGACATTGAAAAACAGACATGAATGACAATTAAATAATATGAACTTGGTATGAATAGACAACGCTATGAAAAATCGTATAGCTTATTCTAAACACTACTCACCATTTCTGGTGAGCTTGGGTGTTGACGAGTTGACTACATTCTCCATTTCGATACGCATTTCACTGCTTGAATCCCCTGTGTCAATGAGGTGTCGTACCTGACAACAACAGAGTGGGGTGGGATTTCACATAGGACATCTTCCATAGGTCATAGCTACTGATAGGAGTTTTTCATGACCATGCATCTGGACTGGGGAAAAAAACTCTGGTTCTTAGTTATGTTTTGAGCTGCTGCCCTCCGGAAGGAGATTAACGGTCCCGCTGTACAGTAAGAATAGGAACAAGGCAAGTTTCCTTCCATCAGCCATCAGGCTGCTGAACAGTGGGACATAGGACAGATGCAGGCCAAACACACGGTCAGACTGTAGGCCGCAGAGACTTTGAATATGTGAAAATGTAAATGTGTGACTTGTATACTAACTTCCCAGTTTTTTGTACTGCATGTAATATTTTGTGTTGTGTTTGTGTATTTGAATGCTGACGTCACAAAATGAAATGGACAATGAAGTATATCGTATCGTATCGTGTGTGTGTGTCTGTGTGTGTGTGTGTGTGTCTTTAGTTAAGCAGACACTGGGTTTTCATTCACAATATGGTTAGGTAGTAAGGACAAAGTCCTTGCCCTACTCAAACTGGATATCATACACAGAGCATTATGGGTACTGTAGTTCATCATGCTACAATCATACAGTCATATGATCTCAGAGTATACACTACCTGGTTGGGCCTGAGGAAGTGGAGGCTGATGTTAGGGTAGCGCGTGGTGGGATCCACACTGTAGTGACTGACATTTTTACTGATGTTCTCTGGCGTTGTCTGAGGCAGCAGGCGATATATGCTCTCCCTAAAAAAGAGGAAACCATGGTTACTTAATTATAGAAGGCAGGAGAACAGAGGACTCAACACATTCCATTCAGAGCTCCAGAGGCTCTTATTCCATTCCAACTACAGTACTAAAGTAGGGGCTGGGGCTGACACTGGAGCACTCAGAGATAAAGCACGCAGAGATAACAGTGTGTCGAGGGTGTGTGCGTGCAAGTATGACGTGCGAGTATAATGTGTGTGTTATGACGCGTCTGCTCCCTCACCTTTCAGCCAGCACGTCCAGAGGGCTGTTTCCCTGGGCCCAGCTCTTCACCATCCAGCCTGAGTCCATGGCTGCCAGGAAACCCCGGGCTATACCAGTGCCCATGGGCCAGAAGGGCTGTAGAAACAGACAAATACAGTAACATGGTGAATTCCAAGTAAGCATACAGAGAATAATGAAATTTATTTAAAAAATACACCTTTTTTAATATATACAATTTTTTTAAAAGTAAAATTGTCTGTTTCAAGCAAGCAAACGTCAATCCACATCTGTCATCCTTGATACTTGAATCGCTCTCTCAATTCACTGTAATTTCTCCCACACTCTTGCTCACGCTGATATTCACTCCCTTTTTAATTTCTATACATGAGACAGTCAGACACTACCTTATCCAGAGTGACTGACAGAGTATATCTTCTAAGTAAGACTGAAACACCCTCGGCCCAGTAGCCCCCCTCACCTCCAGTAGACTGTCCCCCACCAGAGACACCAGTAGCTGCCGTCCGTTGCGTTGGCGCACTAGCGCTGCATTCTCTGAGGCGTACATGCAGGTGAAGTCGAACATGGCCACGTCGGGCTGTCCGTAGTGGTTGATGGCAAAGTCCAGAGTGGGCAGCTGGTGGTTAGTGGAGAAGTCTGCGGCCTCGCGGGCATAGGAGAGAAGGGCCTCCTGGTCCACGTTAGCCCTGGACAGCAGCATCTCTGTGTCTGCATAATCCTGGAGGAAACCAGGAGAGACATGAAGAGGTTAGATGGCTCAGATGACTGGAGGACTAAGAGACACATAAGAGATGGAACATGGCCTGTCATGCACAGAGAATGGGGCATGACATCGATGAAGTTGTATTTGGAAAAGGATATATTTTACACAGAGGTTAGCCTGCACCACCAAAGCAGTACTTTCATTCCAAATCAAGCCAATGTCATTCTGAAGTAATATTGAATTTAATAAATATAGGTCCATTTAAATGTCTTCCATTCCTACTATAACAATCTAAACACCACTACAGTGTCTTGCGAAAGTATTTACCCCCCTTGGCATTTTTCCTATTTTGTTGCCTTCAACCTGGAATTAAAATGGATTTTTTTTGGGTTTGCATCATTTGATTTACACAACATGCCTACCACTTTGAAGATGCAACATATTTTTTCTTGCCAAACAAACAAGAAATATGACAAAAAAACAGAAAACTTGTGCGTGCATAACTAATCAATCCCCCCCCCCCCATTCTTCAAGGCAAAACTGCTCCAGCTCCTTCAAGTTGGATGGGTTCTGCTGGTGTACAGCAATCTTTAAGTCATACCACTTATTCTCAATTGGATTGAGGTCTGGGCTTTGACTAGGCCATTCCAAGACATTTAAATGTTTTCCCTTAAACCACTCAAGTGTTGCTTTAGCAGTATGCTTAGGGTCATTGTCCTGCTGGAAGGTGAACCTCCGTCCCAGTCTCAAATCTCTGGAAGACTGAAACAGGTTTCCCTCAAGACTTTCCCTGTATTTAGCGCCATCCATCATTCCTTCAATTCTGACCAGTTTCCCAGTCCCTGCTGATGAAAAACATCCCCACAGCATGATGCTGCCACCACCATGCTTCACTGTGGGGATGGTGTTCTCTGGGTGAAGAGAGGTGTTGGGTTTGTGCCAGACATAGCGTTTTCCTTGATGGCCAAAAAGCTCAATTTTAGTCTCATCTGACCAGAGTACATTCTTCCATATGTTTGGGGAGTCTCCCACATGCCTTTTGGCGAACACCAAACGTGTTTGCTTATTTTTTTCTTTAAGCAATTGCTTTTTTCTGGCCACTCTTCCGTAAAGCCCAGCTCTGTGGAGTGTACGGCTTAATGTTGTCTATGGACAAATACTCCAATCTCCGCTGTGGAGCTTTGCAGCTCCTTCAGGGTTATATTTGGTCTCTTTGTAGACTCTCTGATTACTGCCCTCCTTGCCTGGTCTGTCAGTTTTGGTTGGTGGCCCTCTCTTGGCAGGTTTGTTGTGGTGCCATTTCTTTCAATTTTTTAAAATAATTTAATGGTGCTCCATGGGATGTTCAAAGTTTCGGATATTTTTTTATAACCCAACCCTGATCTGTACTTCTCCACAACATTGTCCCTGACCTGTTTGGAGAGCTCCTTGGTCTTCATGGTGCCGCATGCTTGGTGGTGCCCCTTGCTTAGTGGTGTTGCAGACTTTGGGGCCTTTCAGAACAGGTGTATATATACTGAGATCATGTGACAGATCATGTGACACTTAGATTGCACACAGGTGGACTTCATTTAACTAATTAAATGTGTGCAATCTAACTAATTATGTGACTTCTGAAGGTAATTGGTTGCACCAGATCTTATTTAGTGGCTTCATAGCAAAGGGGGTGAATACATATGCACGCACCACTTTTCCGTATTTTTTTTTTTAGAATTGTTTGAAACAAGTAATTTTTTTTATTTCACTTCACCAATTTGGACTATTTTGTGTATGTCCATTACATGAAATCCAAATAAAAATCCATTTAAATTACAGGCTGTAATGCAACAAAATAGGAAAAACGCCAAGGGGGATGAATACTTTTGCAAGGCACTGTATAGTCTATTATACCTAACTCTCTGGTACTGTGTGTATGTAGCGAGGCTCCTATAGGTCTCCGGAATGTAGCATCAAATCAAGGCACGCTTTAAATGACTGTGTTTTAGAAGAGGGCGGTGAGAGGCACATTCTTTTCCCTTGACTTTCCCTGGCTAGGCTGGGCCGGCAGTGCCAGGCTGACTGGTGAGCTGGATGGGTGTGAAGGTGGAGCAGACAGAGGATCTGAAAGGGTGTTGTTCTCTGATTCATGGTGCTGGGTGGAACAGTGTGGACTCGATCCAGCACTCCCCTGCCTGCCTGCCTGTCTGTCTGCCTGCCTGTCTGCCAACCTCCCCTTTCCCAGGGGCAGGATGGAGCATTAAAAAGGGACTAGAGAGTGATTTCCATTGCTATAAAAGGACCTTGCTTGGAAGTAAGTAATCTTGTAGAAAACCCACCAAAGGTTTATGGGTGTGCAAGTACTGTAATCAGCTCAGTAATGGGTCTTGATTTTGGATGGAAAAATACCCTGAAGAAGAGTTAGTCTATGCACCACCCCTTTCTGTACAGCATGCCCTGCCTGTGTCAGTCTCTCCTAGCTCACTCAAACACACTGGTCTGTTACTGTATAAGTAAATGACTGTATAGGGGCCTGGGGGTAACTAGGGGAGGCCTGTCTGGAGAGTGTGAGCAGCAGGGGTCTGTCCCCTCACACCCCCATTGCAACAAACACACACCCCTCATTAGGGATTATGCTAACTTGGCAGGCGTGAAAACAGTGAAGTCTGAAACACAGGACACAGTGTGTCCACTCTCACGTCCCCCTTCAGCCAACAGCCTGGCCCAACTCATCAGGGTCATATTCATTAGTGTACACTTGTAGCAAAACTTTTGCAACTGAAATTAAAACCCTCCCTGTCCCAGTCCATTTTCTTCACTTTGGTGGCTAATGACTACGACCCAGCACAGGACCTACAGGGTCTGGTTATGTTTTGGCCTGATTATGACTGCTGATGAAAACTCACATTCGGTGCTAATTTTAAAAATCCTATCCAATTACCAAAAGGGTAACACGTCCCAACTACTCGAATGCCTTCGGAACGATTTTGATTGGATTTGCAAAACGTTACCAAACACTTTTTTTCCCCCACAAGGCTTTAATCTCAAAGTGAGATAGAAAAGCACTGGCAACTTTTATTGGAACATGAAAGCTGAACTTCTAAAATAGGTCCTAATGTCCTAAGAGCTTGTGACTGATTTCCTGTGGAAAGTGCCCAGTCTAGTCAAAGGAAACAGCAGTGTTCTGAAGTGATGTGTTGGGAGTGGGACACAAACTCATTAAATGTGGTTGAGCTGGTGGTTTGTTCCTGGCACAGTTTTGGCTTGGTCCTTAGGCATGGAGCAGGCACACAGAGGGATAAAGTGTGTTGTGTGTGTGTGTGTGTGTGTGTTTGTGTGTGTACGAGAGAGACAGCTCCAGATATGTCTCACTCCCCCTCTGCGATCGTCCCTTTGATCACTCACATGCAGAATGACTCCCTTCTCCAGCAGGCTCTGTTTCTTGGCAGTCATGACAAAGTAGTGCGTGTCATCCTTGTAGTAGACAATGTTTTCCAGGTCAACTCCTACGGAATCAATAGAAAGAGAGAGTTTTGTTACTTACTTTTGGTAAACCAATGTTTTTTCTATGGCTATAGCTGCTCCTATGGCTCCTCTATTGACAGTCTCTCTGGTTGTCTTTGTTAGGGGAATGAGGACAACCTCGACGATTACACGACCCAGGAGACAAAACTAAAGGCCCATATAGACGGTGCCAGCTCAGCGCCGAGCTCTCATGGCATGGGATCAAAATGTTTAATTGAGAAATGTGAACAGATTTCAGCTCCCAACCAGGAAGTACCTCTTTGTTTGTTTACCTTTTCTCTAATCCATAGATAAACCATGCAGATAGAAAATGCATGGCGGCATAAAACTGTCAGTTCCTAGGTGATACACTGCTCAACAACATTGTAGTTACTCCACAATACTAACCTAATTTCACCTAAGTGAAAAGAAGGTAGCCTGTAGAGAATAAAAAATGCATCCTGTTTGCAACAAGGCACTAAAGTAATACTGCAAATATAAAGTGTTATGTTTGGCGCATATCCAATACAACACATTACTGAGTACCACTCCCCATATTTTCAAGCATAGTGGTGGTATAGTTGGTATTCTTGTAATCGTTAAGGAATGGGGAGTTTTTCAGGATAAAAAATTAACGGAATGGAGCTAAGCACAGGCAAAATCCTAGAGGAAAACATGGTTCAGTCTGCTTTCCACCAGACACTGGGAGATGAATTCACCTTTCAGCAGGACATTAAAATATAACACAAGGCCAAATATAAACTGAGTATACAAAACATTATGAATGCTCTTTCCATGACATAGACTGACCAGGTGAATTCAGGTGAAAGCTATGAACACTTATTGATGTCACTTGTTAAATTCACTTCAAATCAGTGTAGATTAATGGGAGGAAACAGGTTAAAAAATGATTTTTAAGCCTTGAGACAATTGAGACATGGATTGTGTATGTGTGCCATTCAGAGGGTGAATGGGCAAGACAAAATATTGAAGTGCCTTTGAACGGGGTATGGTAGTAGGTGCCAAGCGCACCGGTTTGAGTGTGTCAAGAACTGCAACGCTGCTGGGTTTTTCACGCTCAACAGTTTCCCATGTGTATCAAGAATGGTCCATCACCCAAAGGACATCCAGCCAATCTGACAACTGTGGGAAGCATTGAGTCAACATGGGCCAGCATCCCTGTGGAATGCTTTCAAAACTTTGTCCAACTCAATATTAGGAAGGTGTTCTTAAAGGGACATTTCAAAAATGTTCAACTTCATATTCATCATCTCCAGCATCATCCCAACATCAACATATGTGAAAATGGCACGTTTCTATGTTTTGTAGTAAAGATAAGTGTTTCCAATGACATCAACCACCAATTAGGAGACAATTAGTAGGCAATGCCTACTCATAATTGGTTAAAAATCACACAATGCACACTGATTTCACAGTAAGGTCTATACCTATTGTATTCAGCACGTGACAAATAAAAATGTGATTTGATTTTGATGATGTCATTGGAAACACTTTTCTCTATCTTTTAGGTATCTTCTATCTAGAAATGCGCAATTTTCACATATGTTGATGTTGGGGGTGGTGCTGGAAAATGTCCTTTAATGTTTTGTACATTCAGTGTACACTGGAGTTGCTTACCAAGAAGACAGTGAATGTTCCGTCGTTCCGAGTTAGTTTTGACTTGATCTGCTGGCAAGACTTGAAAATGGTTGTCTAGCAAGAATTTCGAAAATAATAATGGGCAAATATTGTACAATCCAGGTGTGCAAAGCTCTTAGAGACTTACCCGGAAAGACTCAACGCTGTAATCGCTGCCAAAGGTGATTCTAACATGTATCGACTCAGGGGTGTGAATACTTATCTAAATTAGATATCTGTAATTAATTTTCAATAAATTAGCTAACATTTATAAAAACATGTGTGTAGATGGGTGAGAAAAAAAATCTATTTAATCAATTTTGAATTCAGGCTGTAACACTAAATGTGGAATAAGTCAAGGGGTATGAATACTTTCTGAAGACACTGTATGTGCTCATCAGCTATTACTTTTTTTTGTGTATCACCTAATCCATAGGCTCTAAATCTATAACAATCTATACAACTTTACTTAAAGCCTAGAGTTACAATGTTTATAAGTTGTTATAAGCACCTATGAGCCTTTATAACATCTTATAACGAGGGTTATTACATGTTAGGTCTCCCTAAGGATAAATGACTGACCCGTGGCTTCCCGGAGGTCCTGGAAGAACTTCTGGTTGAAGATGAAGGCCACTCCGCTGATCTCCTCCACCTTGGCCTCGGCCGTGGTGTTCCTGTTGATAAAGTTGGCAGTGATGGCGATGGCCAACTTGCCTCGGAACTCCTTCCTCCTGAACCCTGTTTGGAGACAGGATGTAAACGTTAGACTGGGGTCAGAGTCATTATGTAGACAGTGAATATGTCAGCATTCTTTGTTAGGTTCAGAAATGAAGAGAACATTGCCTTGTATTACACACTACTCACATGTTTGTAAAAGAGACGGGAGAAAAAAGGTGGTGCTTGTTAGGCTTTGATGCACACTGTCATTGACTGACTATCAATGTAACTGCAATACTTTTTAATAATCTCATGTAAGATTGCGGGCTGAGTACGGACACTGTATGCAGTGACTACTGCGTAGCCCTGAGGGAAACTGCTTCCCCCTCCCCTCTAGAGTGAATCTCTAAAGTGGTTTCAGCAGGCACCAGCAGCAGCAGAGGAGAGGGGTCAGAGCAGTCCACACACTACAGGGCTCCTAATGCTGCTTGTGAGGGATGTTAGCTCATACAGGAAACAGGTTCCTGCTCCGCTCCAGTGAGAGGCCACGGAGGAGTGCTCTCTGAAAACGGATAGAGTGAGGCAGGAAGAAAGAAAGAAAGAAAGAAAGAAAGAAAGAAAGAAAGAAAGAAAGAAAGAAAGAAAGAAAGAAAGAAAGAAAGAAAGAAAGAAAGAAAGAAAGAAAGAAAGAAAGAAAGAAAGAAAGAAAGAAAGAAAGAAAGAAAGAAAGAAAGAGAGAGAGACTCATGTTGAACCACGTGTTGCTTTTTACCTGCCAGCGTGTTTCTTCTTCCGTCTGCACCGATGATGACATCAAACTCCAACTCGTTGACTGGGTGTGTCCTGGGATGGACCTCAGCCCTCCACCCTATACCTGCAAAAACACACCATGGGAAAAATAAGTATGACAAGACATGTAACGTTGTATTATTTAGCATATGATTTGACTTTTTCCTTCACTGACAACCATGGAGGATGAGGGAGAGCTCTCTGTTAGCACTGTGGCATACAGTAACAGTACAGTAACATATGGCCCTTCCTTGTTCCCATAATGTCTGGCTGTAGAGCAGTCATGTCATATGACAGGGGTCTTAATGCAGTCATGTGACAGGGGTCTATAGAGCAGTCACTTTACAAGGGTCTTACTCTCGTTCTCCTGGTCCTCGGGGGGCTCGATGAGACCCTTGAACTCCACGTTGACGTGGATCTCGATGCCCAGGAGCAGGGCCACCTTCAGCAGCATCAGCTGGAGTTGACGGATACCTGCACAGAGAGTCAGACAGATTAGAGGAGAACATTTATTAGCTTCAACAACCAAAAAGACTGCAATGTTCCAGCTGATCGATAGTCCTGGAAAGCACCAGAAGTCTTCTCCTAATATATGATAATGCTGTACACAGTAAAACATGAAATCATTTAAACCCTTTTCTAAAAGACAGAGAGTAGGAAATGGGAGTAGGATAGTCTTATCCACTCACTGATATGGTCGATGGCTCCGGCGCAGAACTTTCCGTGGAATTTCTTTGCCCCGAGGCCCCTGAGGTCCTGGATGGTGAAGGGCCACAGGTGGAGCACGTTGTTCCTGGAGAAGGCATCTCTCTTCTCCAGCAGCACCACCTTGGCCCCCAGGAAGCCCAGCTCGATAGCCGTCCGCAGGCCACATGGTCCCGCCCCGATGATCAGACACTGAGGAAGGGGAAAATGTCTCATATACTAGAGTTGGCTGATATAAAAATATGATTGAATATTGGCGATATATAGATTATCGCGAAATATAGTTTATAAGTATATATCATTTATTTAGTATTTATTAATATATTTTTTATTACAATATTCAACAAGGGCAAATAGACAATATTACAATGTGGATATCGGCCCAACCGTATTATATACAGAACAATTCTCTCTGAGGTACTTTGAACAAGGATCTGAGACAGAAAAAAAGTCACATCATTGCATACTGTACCTTAGAGTTGGCACATGCTCGTCCCTTCTTATACTCCTTCTGGCCGGCCCGCTTGTCTAGCTTAGCCCAGAGCGCCTTGGCCTTCCAGTAGTTGAGCTTGGACTTGAGCTTGTGGTAGAAGACCCGGTACTCGCAGGGCTTGAGATCCAGATGGTCACAGAGCTCCTGGAAGGCCTTGAGCGTGCCCTTACAGGTGGAGGCCTGGGCGAAGCGGTCAAACATGACGTGGGCAGGGTTCACCCTCTCCCCTGTGGTGGTGAAGCCTCCAGGATCCCCCATGGTCCTGCACCCCTCTCAGGGGCCTCTGGTCAGGCCCCAGCCCCCTGGCTCTAGCACGCACTCTGCTCCGGTGAGGCCTTTAGCTCCCTGCCTCAGGCATCTTCGTTCTGTCAGGGAGAGAGACGACAAGCACAATGATTACTGAGTTAGGAGAATGTCTGCATATTTCACAAGGTCATCAAGACACATTACTGAGGCTGATTTGGAACTTCCTTAAATGATCTTCAATAAGAATTTCTGGACATACCACAGGTGACAGTGTAGAGGAGTGATCCAACAGGATCTAATGGGATATCATTTTCCATTACTGCGGGATTCCTGCAGCATATCAAGTCCACTGCATCATAAACAGGGTATGGAAGATTGGCCTACTCAGCTATAAATGCCAGAACATCAAACAAAATATCCATAGGCTGATTGTACATGAGAATTTGAATTGCTCCAATTAAAATCTATTTATGAATCCATATCACGCTGTTCAGCCTTTGACTGACCCTTCCTTGCCTTTCCTCTCCTTTCATCACAAGCATCAGTTGTGACTGCTAGCCATTATGTAGGTGAAATCCCTCCGTGATCAACTACAAGACAGCCTCTTTGACATAAATGCAATGTTTGTAAGGAGGTAGCCTACCTAGCCAGCCAACCAAAGAGTGGTTACCTCAGGTCTTAGATGTTTGTTGCAGTGCCAATGTTTGCTGACTGTTTTTTGCTGACTGTGTTTGCTGACTGGCGAGGGCTTCTGTGGCCACAGGACCTTAACCCTGTTATCTAGGAATGAGGCCACTGTCACCGGAGACAGGAAGTCCACTGAACACACAGGCCAAACAGGAAAAGCAACAGGGGCACCAGTGAGCACAGCACGCCACTCTCAGTGGTACAGGAGTTCAGATTCTAGACACAGGATGTCTTTCCTTCTTTCATCCCAAAACACTTTCATAAAAAATAAAAAAACTCCCATTCATTCAGCTTGTGGTTTAATGGCATCAACCGTAGGCACCAGGCAATGTCTCTTGTTTATGAATGTTCACTTTCCCCTGTTCTGTTGTGTTCACCTGCTTAAACATGCAGTGTGGTTTTAAATGTTCTTGTTCCAGCTCTTTCAGCTCAGGGGAGAGTTCCCTCCCACATGTTGGTGTCTATAAATCAGCTGTCAGGTCTGGAATGTCTCTCTGTCTACTCTCTTCAAGACTGGATTAAAGTGCAGACTGTGCCCTTTAAAACAGCCATAAGCCATATTTTACTAGTTCAATGCAGTGCACAGAAAGGATGAAGAGAAAGCATGAGCAATGCAAACTAGTCAGCAGTGAATGAAAGGCAACAGCTCTGTACTGAACTCTACTGTGTTTGATCCAACCATGTTTCTGAGCAATTGGTGAGTTGGTGGTGTTCAGGTTTCGGATTTCCCCCTGTTTTTTCAGGTTTTCAGGTAGGCTACACAACAATGCCAAAACCACATCAGGAGACCACTTTTGAGGTCTGGGAAACATCTGTGATTTATTTTTATTTTTTTATGTACCTACCCTTTAATTCAAGTGCACATTCACCTAGCACTGTTGTTTGGTTAGCTGTGTTTCTGTAGCACACGTGATGGAGTATGCAAAACAAATGCCCACTCTATTAATGCAAATAATCCTGATATGATTCTGGCAGGTAAGCTAGGACAGCAGAGTCCCTGCCCATCTACCGAAAACTTCTGAAACCCTACCTCTTCAAAAAGTATCCCAATGCCGTTCTATTCATTCTATTTCTATGGCAGCACATGCGGTCAAGAGTGTACGCGTTACTATTCAAACAGTTATTTCGGTGACCGCGGTCATTTGGCTGGCCAATTACAGTCATCCAAAATTCCATGACCGTCACAGCCCTAGTGGTGGCAACAATTTAGCAGTGGTGGTGTGTCACAGCTAAATGAATACAGTGGGAAACACTGCTGTCCTAGGACCTGTCAGTGTCAAACGTCCCAGTGAGGGGATGGATGGGACAAATTCACCAGAATTAGCTAGTCCATAGAATTCCAGAATCCAAACCAATTCACCAAGAATATGAACTGCCATGGTTAATACTTTAACAGCTCTAGAGACAGGTCTGAGTTTTACTGAAGGTTTGAAGTCATGGCTACAGATACTAGACTGCTAGTAGATTATTATAATATACTTTAACTTAACATTTTTTTAACTGCATGCCTACACACACACACACACACACACCCTGGCAGTGGGCACACGTACAAACGGTACAGCCTATCATGTACAACCTGAAATGGTCCCTCTTCACCGACAGCGTGGTGAAGAAGATGCAACAGCGACTTTTCAACCTCAGGAGGCTGAAGAAGAACCTAAAACCCTCACAAACTTCTACAGACGCATCATCGAGAGCATTCTGTCGGGCTGTATCACCGCCTGGTACGGCAACTGCACCGTCCGCAACCGCAGGGCTCTCCAGAGGGTTGTCTGGTCAGCCCAACGAATCACTGGGGTCACACTGCCTGCTCTCCAGGACATCTACAGCACCCGGTGTCACAGGAAGACCAAGGAGATCAAAGACCTCAGCCACCTGATCCACAGCCTGTTCACTCCGCTACCATCTAGAAGGCGGAGACAGTACAGGTGCATCAAAGTTGGGACCGAGAGACTGATTAACAGCTTCCGTCCACAGGCAATCAAACTGTTAAACAGTCAGCACTAGCCAGTCCCCGCCCAGTACCCTGCCCTGAACCTTAGAGACTGCTGCCCTATGTACATAGAGTCACTGAACACCGGTTACTTAAATAATGTTTACATACTGTTTTACCCACTTTATATGTATATACTTTATTCTAGTCAAGACTCATCCTATATAACTAATGCTGTACAAACCTTTTCTATTCATATACTGTCCATACACAAAATTATATTAAATATATACACACACATATAGTACCAGTCAAAAGTTTGGACACACCTATTCATTCAAGGGTTTTTCTTTCTTTTTACTATTTTCTACCTTGTAGAATAATAGTGAAGACATCAAAACTATGAAATAACACATATGGAATCATGTAGTAACCAAAAAAGTGTTAAACAAATCAACATTTATTTTAGATTCTTCAAAGTAGCCACCCTATGCCTTGATGAAAGCTTTACACACTTTTGAAATTCTCTCAACCAGCTTCGTGATGAATGCTTTTCCAACAGTCTTGAAGGAGTTCCCACATATGCTGAGCACTTGTTGGCTGCTTTTCCTTCACTCTGCAGTCCAACTCAACCCAAACCATCTCAATTGGGTTGAGGTCGGGTGATTGTGGAGGCCAGGTCATCTCATGCAGAACTCCATCGCTCTCCTTCTTGGTCAAATATCCCTTACACATATCCTGGAGGTGTGTTGGGTCATTGTCCTGTTGAGAAACAAATGATAGTCCCACTAAGCGCTGGCGAATCGCTGCAGAATGCTGTGGTAGCCATGCTGGTTAAGTGTGCCTTAAATTCGAAAAATAAATCACAGACATTGTCACCAGCAAAGCACCATCACACCTCCTCCTCCATGCTTCAAGGTGGGAACCACAGGCGGAGATCATCCGTTCACCTACTCTGCATCTCACAAATACACGGCGGTTGGAACCAAAAATCTCAAATTTGGACTCATCAGACCAAAAGGACAGATTTCCACCGGTCTAATGTCCATTGCTCGTGTTTCTTGGCCCAAGCAAGTCTCTTCTTCTTATTGGTGTCCTTTAGTAGTGGTTTATTTGCAGCAATTCAACCATGAAGGCCTGATTCCTGCAGTCGCCTCTGAACAGTTGATGTTGAGACGTGTCTGTTACTTGAACTCTGTGAAGCATTTATTTGGGATGCAATTTCTGAGGCTGGTAACTCTAATTAACTCTGGGTCTTCCATTCCTGTGGTGGTCCTCATGAGAAACAGTTTCATCATAGTGCTTGATGGTTTTTGCGACTGCACTTGAAGAAACGTTCAAAGTTCTTGAAATTTTCAGGATTGACTGACCTTCATGTCATAAAGTAATGATGGACTGTCGTTTCTCTTTGCTTATTTGAGCTGTTCTTGCCATAATATGGACTTGGTCTGTATACCACCCCTACCTTGTCACAACACAACTGATTTGGCTCAAACACATTAAGAAGGAAAGAAATTCCACATATTAACTTTGAAAAAGGCACATCTGTTAATTGAAATGCATTCCAGGTGACTACCTCATGAAGCTGGTTGAGAGAATGCCAAGAGTGTGCAAAGCTGTCATCACGGCAAAGAGTGGCTACTTTGAAGAATCTCAAATATAAAATACATTTTGATTTGTTTAACACTTTTTTGGTTACTACATGATTCCATATGTGTTATTTCATAGTTTTGATGTCTTCACTATTATTCTACAATGTAGAAAATAGTAAAAAAAAAAAAAAAAAAAAATGGAATGAGTAGGTGTGTCCAAACTTTTGACTGGTACTGTATATGTACATATATATATATATATATATACACACATACATACATATACTACATACATACATACATACATACATACATACATACATACATACATACATACATACATACATACATACATACACACATACACACATACATACAGTGCATTCGGAAAGCATTTAGACCGCTTGACTGTATCCACATTTTGTTACGTTACAGCCTTAATCTAAAATTGATTTATTTATTTTTTCCCCTCATCAACCTACACACAATACCCCATAATGACAAAGCAAGTTTTTTAGAAATGTCTGAAAATTCATATAAAATGGAAATATAACATTTACATAA
Organism: Coregonus clupeaformis; assembly: GCF_020615455.1. Taxonomy (NCBI): domain Eukaryota; kingdom Metazoa; phylum Chordata; class Actinopteri; order Salmoniformes; family Salmonidae; genus Coregonus; species Coregonus clupeaformis. The sequence goes on along the minus strand of NC_059210.1, from coordinate 54,552,787 downwards.
GTATTCAGACCCTTTATTCAGTACTTTGTTGGAGCACCTTTGGCAGCGATTACAGCATCTAGTCTTCTTGGGTATGACACTACAAGCTTGGCACACCTGTATTTGTGGAGTTTCTCCCATTCTTCTCTGCAGATCCTCTCAAGCTCAGTCAGGTTGGATGGGAAGCGTCGCTGCACAGCTGTTTTCAGGTCTCTCCAGAGATGTTAGATCGGGTTCAAGTCCAGGCTCTGGCTGGGCCTCTCAAGGACATTCAGAGACTTGTCCCGAAGCCACTCCTGCGTTGTCTTGGCTGTGTGCTTAGGGTCGTTGTCCTGTTGGAAGGTGAACCTTCGCCCCAGTCTGAGGTCCTGAGCGCTCTGGAGCAGGTTCATCAAGGATCTCTCTGTACTTTGCTCCGTTCATTTTTCCCTCGATCCTGACTAGTCTCTCAGTCCCTCCTGCTGAAAAACATCCCCACAGCATGATGTTGCCACCACCATGCTTCACCGTAGGGATGGTGCCAGGTTTCCTCCAGACGTGAAGCTTGGCATTCAGGCCAAAGAGTTCAATGTTGGCTTCATCAGACCAGAGAGTCTTGTTTCTCATGGTCTGAGAGTCTTTTAGGGGCCTTTTGGCAAACTCCAAGCGGGCTGTCATGTGCCTTTTACTGAGGAGTGGCTTCCATCTGGCCACTCTACCATATAGGCCTGATTGGTGGAGTGCTGCAGAGATGGTTGTCCTTCTGGAAGTTTCTCCCATCTCCACAGAGGAACTCTGGAGCTCTGTCAGAGTGACCATCGGGTTCTTGGTCACCTCCCTGACTAAGGCCCTTCTCCCCCGATTGCTCTTGGAAGAGTCTTGGTGGCTCCAAACTTCTTCCATTTACAGTCCTCATGTAGCTCAGTTGGTAGAGCATGGCGCTTACAACGCCAGGGTTGTGGGTTTGATTCCCACGGGGGGCCAGTATGAAAAATGTATGTACTCACTAACTGTAAGTCGCTCTGGATAAGAGTGTCTGCTAAATGACTAAAAATGTAAATGTAAATTTAAGAATGATGGAGGCCACTGTGTTCTTGGGGACCTTCAATGCTGCAGAATTGTTTTGGTACCCTTCCCCAGATCTGTGCCTCGACACAATCCTGTCTCGGAGCTCTACGGACAATTCCTTCGACCTCATGTTTTGGTTTTTGCTCTGACATGCACTGTCAACTGTGAGACCTTATATAGACAGGTGTGTGCCTTTCCAAATCATGTCCAATCAATTGATTTTACCACAGGTGGACTCCAATCAAGTTGTAGAAACATCTCAAGGATGATCAATGAAAACAGCATGCACCTGAGCTCAATTTCGAGTCTCATAGCAAAGGGTCTGAATACTTATGTAAATAAGGTATTTCTGTAAAAAAAAAAATATATACATTTGCAAAAATTTCAAAAACCAGTTTTTGCTTTGTCATTATGGGGTATTGTGTGTATATTGATGAGGGGAAAAAACGATTTAATCAATGTTATATTAAGGCTGTAACGTAACAAAATGTGGATAAAGTCAAGGGGTCTGAATACTTTCCGAATGCACTGTATATATTAATTAATTCCGGACTCTGACACTGCCCGTTCTGATATTTCTTAATTTTTTTCTTCTTGGATTATGTGTGTTTTGTTTTGTATTGCTAGGTATTACTGCACTGTTGGAGCTAGAAACACACGCATTTCCCTGCACCTGCAATAACATCTGCAAATCCCTGTACGCGACCAATAAACTTTGATTTGATAATGTGGCTTCTGAAGGTCTCACGTCTACTGTTGAAAACCAGCTCATGGAAAAACTGTCCCTGACTCCAGCAGATGAAAGACAAGAGTGTGAGGCAGGAACAGGGGTCTTCTAATCGCTGTTTCACACCCTGCCAACTCCTCACCGCTGTCAAAACAACTAGGCTTGCCCTCTCAGCTCTGGAAGTGCAGTGCAAGCAGAGGTGGCCTCTCCATATTGGCCCCCATATCCCTTTCCTCGACACCACCTCCATGCTTGTACTCTCCCTAAATACCTCAAAGGGCTCCTTGAGAAGGCTTTCTGCACCTGTGGGTTCAGTCTGTGTGGGTTCACCTGCTGATGTACACTAGCCACCTGCATAGGTGGACTGGTTCAGTTCCTCCCTGTAACTTGGATAACCTCTGAAATATACCAGCAGCAGACTAGAACTATATAGTAGAACTATGAACCAGGAAGTATCTATTACTGGGATTCTCTGTTCATACAAGGTGTACGTTTCCTCAAACTGAAAGTAGTGGAACTTCAAAACACCTCTGAAATTACAGTCCTCAAGTTCCAAAAAGGAGTCTGTGTGCCCTGACTGCCCTCTATGGGAGATTCTTGGCTGAGAACAGGGGGTCAGAATAAGACTTTAAACAGCACAGGAGAGGGGAGAGGAGAACAGTCCCACTACTGGAACACTTTGAGGCCAAGAAAAACCAGAAAAGCAGAGTAAACATTTCCCAGACTCCATGTGGACAGAGTATCTTGGTCTCCTTGTTTGCTCTGGCAGGACAATATCACCCTTTTGAGACTGGCTGGAATTGAGCCGAGCCTGAAAGTTAACTTTAGAAGCTCTCACAGGGACTGAAGCATTTACTCTCAAGGTCCTGGAAACCCAAACCGCTAGGCTCTAGTCTGGAGAGGAGGACACACCATCACGCGAGATCATCAGGGGAGCAAGGAGCACTCCACCAGAATCACACCCCGTGGCACACTTCGCCTCTCTACAACCCAGAAACGACTAAAGTTTGGGGGGGTGGAGGTAGAGGGGGGGTGATTCAAGCCAGATGGTCAACACAGGATGTGCCATGTCACCAGTGTGCAGTATGCTACAGCGTGCTTCCAGAGAAGACTATAATTAGATGGGCTAGAGCAATGTGGATACTCATATTATCCACGCCATAGGAAATGCTGTGCATGCATCTCTATACATACAGTAGGTATAAATAAAACTCAGCACATTAAGAACTAGCCTATCAGTGTTGGGAACTTTTACCTTTATGGCACTGTTTACGAATGGGAGAAGGGCATTTACATTAAATCGTGGCCATTATAGAAATAGCTAAGTGACATCTAGAGTGAGAAAGGGTGGGATGGGAGAGACAGGAATGGGCCACTCAATGCAAACAATTCAAGCTTTTCCAAAGATGAATCCTGTGAATCAAGATGTTTATTGTGTAGGCCTACTCAGGTGTCCTTAAATTAGACCCCCAGCAGTGTTTCTATGGGTAAGAAACAAATGAAAGACCAAGAAGCAGCAAAACGTGTTTTGCATCATTCTCTGCCTCACAAAGCAAATATTTTGTGGCATCTGGACATATGGCAGGCTTTCACATGCACAAATAGTACACACACGCACACACACAAACACGTTAGCTCACACACACACACACAAATGTAAGGGTACACACACGCGCAAACACTCACAGACACACATACAAACACAATCAAGCAAACAAACACATCCATATGGTTTGCTTTTGTAGCTTTGAGGTTGGATTACATCACTCTCGTTAAAAAAAAAAGAGCAGATTACATGTTTGAATGGACATCATTCGCTGTCCATTGGTTGTTAGACATTCATTCATGACATATTTTATGTTGGGTCAGAGAGGATCTTGGAGAGATGGTCTGGGGTCCCAGACACAATAAACAGACTAAGTGTCCGGGCTTCAACCTAAGACTAAGTGTTCATTCTCCACTGCAGATGATCAAAGCCTTTAGACTGAGAAAGGAGCAAAGAAATAATCCAATTTCTCCTTCCCTATTTTCCCTTTGTCCTTTCCCTCTCTCCTCTTTTTCTTTGTTCCAGAAAGAAGCATTCTCCTGGTGAACTCCACGACGGGAGCCTCCAGAGACTGTTCCGGAATGGGCTCCCCATGCTCCAGACACTCTGCTGTCTGAACTAAAACACAGCATGATGACGGCATGATGTCATATACCCTCCACAGAGCAGTAAGGTGGTGTGGATGAAGTGGATAATCACAGTGGTACAGCTAGTGTGTCATCACACAATCATCTCTGCTGACCTTCTCTTGGTGCTCCTGGGATGAGACTATGTTTAAGGTAGTGTAGTCTCAGTGACAGACGAATAGCTTGTCAGCGCATGCGAAATGTGTTTCTAGAGTCTGAGATTGAAGGCAGAGGAACTGGGTACTGGAGCAAAATTGGACAAAGAAGGGTTAAATTAGGACGGTCAGGACACAAAACATGTTTAATTCTTGCTCACATTAGGTCTATGACTTTCCTTTTCTTTAGGCAAGTAGTTATGAAATTGTGCATATAGTTACATGACTGTAAGCATCATACAGTTAGTTACAGTATGGGTTGATTTAAGACCATTCTGAGAAAAGCAGTACTCCACATTCCAGTGGAAAACCGCCACCAACCTCCAGTCAGCCAGCCAGACGATAAGAACAAGATAAAGGTGTGATAAGCTCTGGAGAATTTGCGGAGAGAATGTGTGACTGTAGGACTGTAGGGCTCCACACTAATTAAAATACAATTACACAATTGGTTATGTGGAACCCAGGTCAAACTTGTTCAAAACAAAGGCATTATGACAGCAGTAACATGTCCTTATCCAACATCATATTAACATTCTCTGTGAAAATATGCAACTTACCTTAATGAGGTTATCAGAACAGTTTCAAGTTTTAATGTCACAAGCAAAAGTACAGTGAAATGCCTTTCTTGCAAACTCACAACCCAACAATGCAATAACAATGTAATACTAGAAAATTATCATGAGAAATAAGAAGAAATATGAAGAACACAATAAGTAGGCATAAGTAAGCATAATATATATACAGCAAAATCGGCCCGCGGCTGAATCTAGTTGATGATCCCTGACATACAGGGTCAGTTCCAATACCATATTTACACTGTGCAGGGATACGGAAGAGATGGAGGTAGATATGTAAAGGGATAAGGTGACTAAGGATATAAGATAAACTGAGTAGCAGCAGCTTGTATGTGTTATGCAGTTATGGGGCACATACAGACTATGGACCTGGACATACTACGTAAGTTCTATATCATTCTTTATCATTTGGGCAGGGATTTGTCTGTAAAAAGTGTCTCCAATGTGACATTGGGTGGCTACAGAGAGGCATTCGCCGGCTAACCGAGAAGCTAAACAAAAGGAGAGCCTCGTCACCAAGTTCACCGACATTGCTACAGCCCAGGCTAAGCACATCTCGGCGCTAAATCTCTTTCGCCCATTGGAGTGGTGAGCTGGGAAATACCGACCTGTTCCACTCCTCGGAGCAGGTTGCTTGCTCGACTCCGCTACATAGGGACTTGGCCAGTGTTGTTAGGTGAAAGGGCCGAAAGGAGCCACGACCTAGGCGGCCCCTTCCTGCCTTGTAAGATACGCTCTGCCTAACAACTAGCTTTGCGCCACTGGAAGTGGACTGTCCGGACCCGGGAACTAGCTTTGCCCTGGAGAACCTCCAGCAGCAGATAGCAGGCGAGCAGTCGCTACCCTCAAACAACCAGGCGACAACACCAGTTCCAGCCATGCATAACAATCCGAATCGCCTCCAGCTGGCAGCCAGACAATTCCCAACAGAGATCCACCACACCACCGCAGCATCGGTCCACTGAGCCAACGGAGGCCATCGTCGCTCCCCGCAACAGTCCCACTCTCTGAGGCAGCGGCCTGTCTCCAACAGGGACCCCCACACCACCGGGCTACGGAGGTACCAGTGCACCATGTCAACATAGCCCCGCCCCCAATCCAATTGAGAATCTGTGGTATGACTTAAAGATTGCTGTACACCAGCGGAACCCATCTAACTTGAAGGAGCTGGAGCAGTTTTCCCTTGAAGAATGGGCAAAAATCCCAGTGGCTAGATGTGTCAAGCTTATAGAGACATACCCCAAGAGACTTGCAGTTGTAATTGCTGCAAAAGGTGGCTCTACAAAGTATTGACTTTGGGGGGGGGGGTGAATAGTTATGCACGCTGTCATATTTCTTGTTTGTTTCACAATAAAACATATTTGGCATCTTCAAAGTGGTAGGCATGTTGTGTAAATCAAATGATACAAACCCCCCAAAAAAATCAATTTTAATTCCAGGTTGTAAGGCAACAAAATAGGAAAAATGTCAAGGGGGGATGAATACTTTCGCAAGCCACTGTACCTGAGGCTTACACTCTGGTAATACATGTGGGTTTGAATGACATTAAGCAGGATAGCTCCAAATGCCCTGAAACAAGACTTCATGGACCTGATGGGAACCCCAAAGTAAGCAGGCAAGCGGATACTTATCTCGGGTCCGCTACCCTCAATAGGCCGTGGGTCTAACCGCTTCAGCAGACTCCTCCACATGCACAACTGGCTGAAAACATACTGTGCCTCAGTGAAAGTGGCATTCATTGACAATTTCAACCGATTTTGGAAGCGGGAGGATTGTTTAAATGAAGACGGAAGACACCCAAACGGAGCACAGCGGCTGTTTGAACATAGCACATTCGCTAACCCAGTGACTCTCAGACAGCCCAAGCCCAGAGGTAATTCCCATTATTACTACTCAGTCCAGTGTATGTTCTGCTAGAAATGTGCTAGGGGTGGTAAAATCTCTAATCTAATTCCTGTTAAGTTACTTCCCCCCATTAGTACTGTTTGCTCTTGCTCTTCCAGTCTGCTGCCCCCCCCCCCCCTCTCAGACTGTACACTACCAGTCAAAAGTTTTAGAACACCTACTCATTCAATGGTTTTTCTTCATTTTTACTATTTTCTACATTGTAGAATAATAGTGAAGACATCAAAACTATGAAATAACACATATGGAATCATGTAGTAACCAAAAAAGTGTTCAACAAATCAAAATATGTTTTACATTTGAGATTCTTCAAATAGCCACCCTTTGCCTTGATGACAGCTTTGTACACTTGGCATTCTCTTAACCAGCTTCATGAGGTAGTCACCTAGAATGCATTTCAATTAACATGTGTGCCTTCTTAAAAGTTAATTTGTCGAATTTATTTCCTTCTTAATGCGTTTGAGCCAATCAGTTGTGTTGTCACAAGGTAGGGGGGGATATCTCTGGAGAGACCTGAAAATAGCTGTGCAGCAACGCTCCCCATCCAACCTGACAGAGCTAGAGAAGATCTGCAGTGAAGAATGGGAGAAACTCCCCAAATACAGGTGTGCCAAGCTTGTAGCGTCCTACCCAAGAAGACTCGAGGCTGTAGTCGCTGCCAAAGGTGCTTCAACAAAGTACTGAGTAAAGGGTCTGAATACTTATGTAAATGTGATATTTCAGTTTTTTTCTTTTTAATTGGCAAACATTTATAAAAACCTGTTTTTGCTTTGTCATTCTGGGGTATTGTGTGTAGATTGATGAGGGGAAAAAACAATGTAATCAATGTTAGAATAAGGCTGTAACGTAACAAAATGTGGAAAAAGTCAAGGGGTCTGAATACTTTCCGAACCACTGTACAGTATACTCAACTAGTGGTGTTTTTTCTATGGACCTCAGTGATCATTGTTTCATTGTCTGTGTCTTTAACACAAAGTTGCCTAAAACTAAACCACACCTTATCAGTGTCACAAGCCGGGCTAGAAACTCCGGTCTCAGATGTGGAGAGCTGGGGGTACTACCCCTTAGCCACAGAGGAGGTGTTGTAGGACCCAAATGAAACACCCAAGGCAATACTCCAGGCAAGTAGATTTAATGTTCCAAAACAGGAGGCAAAACAAAACAACTCCACGAGGGGAGAAAAACAAACTAAAGATAACTTTGAACAACTTACTAGGACTGACACGGTGGGACAAAGCAGGAGACACATAGTCAGGACGCAATAACCAAGTGAGAAACAAGGGGAAAACACACAGCTAAAATACACAAGGGGGAAACAAGGCACAGGTGACCTGGATCAAGCTAATTAGGACACATGAGGAAGAACTAAGGCAGAGGGGAAACACAGATGACCTCTAGAGGCCCGGAGACAAACAGGAGGCAGGAAGCTGACACACACGAGGAAGAACTAAGGCAGAGGGGAACACAGATGACCTCTAGAGGCCCGGAGACAAACAGGAGGCAGGAAGCTGACAGGACCCCCTCCTCTAGGAACGACTCCTGACGTTCCTTCCAGAACACCCTGGCCCCAGGGTGCGAAAATCTCGGATCAAACCTGGGTCCAGGATGTCCCTGGCTGGAACCCAGGAGCGCTCCTCCGGCCCGTAGCCCTCCCAGTCCACCAGATACTGCAGAGAGTTCTGGACCCTCCGGGAGTCCAGTATCCGGCGGACTGTGTAGGCTGGCTGGCCGTCAATGATCCTGGGAGGTGGCGGGGGGTCTGCGTGGGGGGGCAAAGGGAGAAGACAAGACAGGTTTAAGGAGTGAAACATGGAAAGTGGGGTTAACTCTAAGGGAGCGAGGAGAACCAAACGATACGACACAGGGTTAACCTTTCTAGCAATGCGGAAAGGCCCGATGTATCTCTGGGAAAGCTTCCTGGATTCGACCCGGAGGGGCAGGTTCTTAGTGGCCAACCAAACTCTCTGACCAGCTCGGAAACTAGGGGCCGTCCGGCGGTGGCGATTAGCCTGACTTTGGTATCTCTGGGAGGTCCGAAGGAGGGCACGCTGGCCTTCTTCCAGGTCCGCCTACAGCGTTGGACAAAGCGCTGGGCCGAGGGAACACCAACTTGCGCCTCCTCCTCTGGAAACAATGGAGGGTTGTAACCGAACTGGCATTCGAAGGGGGACAATCCGGTGGCTGAGGACTGGAGGGTGTTGTGGGCATATTCAGCCCAAATGATATAGGTGGCCCAAGACGTGGGATTACTGGCCGCCATACACCGCAGGGTGGTCTCCAGATCCTGATTAATCCGTTCCGTTTGGCCATTAGACTCTGGATGGAACCCCGACGATAGGCTGGCTGTGGCCCCAACAAGCCTGCAGAAGGCCCCCCAAAACCGGGACGAGAATGGGGACCTCGGTCAGAGACCACGTCCCAGGGGAATACCAAATATCCGGAAGACATGGTTCACGAGGAGCTCAGCAGTCTCCTTAGCCGAGGGCAGCTTGGGCAGGGGAATAAACCGGGCAGCCTTAGAGAACCGGTCTACCACCACTAGGATGACGGTGTTGCCCTGGGATAGAGGAAGTCCCGTAACAAAGTCCAGAGAAAGGTGTGACCATGGCCTTCGAGGAACAGGTAAGGGATGGAGCAGTCCCTGGGGTCGCTGGCGTGTCGACTTTCCCTGGTTGCACACAGGGCAGGCCTCGAACATAGACCTGCACGTCCTTCTTGATGGACGGCCACCAAAACCGCCGTCGGAGGAACTCCAGTGTGCGAGCACTGCCTGGATGGCATGTCAAGGGCGACTCATGACCCCACTGCAAGACGCGGCCCCGAACAGAGAGAGGAACGCACAGGCGACCGGCAGGACCACCGCCTGGATCGGGCTCCTGGACAAGAGCTTCTCGTACCCCTCTTTCTAGTTCCCACTGAAGAGGTGCGGCGATCCTAGACCTCGGAATAATCGATGCCAAGGGCTTCTCTTGTAACTCGGGAGAATAGACTCGAGACAGAGCATCCGGCTTGACGTTCTTGGTGCCAGGTCGGTAAGTCAGGAGGAACTGGAATCGATTAAAGAAAAGGGACCATCGTGCTTGCCGAGGGTTCATCCGCTTAGCCTGTTGGAGATATTCCAGGTTCTTGTGGTCTGTGAGAACCTGGAAAGGGTGCTGAGCCCCCTCAAGCCAATGGCGCCACTCTTCCAATGCCAGTTTTACCGCAAGCAACTCTAGATCCCCCACGTGGTAGTTGCGCTCGGCCTCAGACAGGCGGCGAGACATGAAGGCACAAGGGTGTAATCTCCCATCCGCACCCCTCTGTGACAGGACGGCTCCCACCCCCACCTCTGAGGCGTCCACCTCCACCACGAAAGGTCTCTCTGGGTCAGGGGTCACCAGAATCGGAGCAGACGTGAAGCGGCGCTTGAGATCCTCGAAGGCCCCTGCTGCTTCCGGACCCCAGTGAATCTTGGTCCCTCCTCCCTTGGTAAGCGTCGTCAAGGGGGCTACCACCGAGCTGAAATTCTTAATGAACTTCCGATAGAAGTTAGAAAAGCCAATGAACCGTTGAACCTCCTTGACCGTGGCAGGTGTGGGCCAATCGTGGACCGCCTTGACCTTCTTGGGATCCATCTCTAGGTGCCCGGGAGTGACAATAAACCCGAGAAACTGAGTCTGAGAAACATGAAATTCACACTTCTCAGGCTTAACGTAGAGGTGATTGTCAAGGAGCCTCTGGAGAACCCTGCTAACATGCCCCTCATGCTCCTTCAGTGACCTCGAGAAGATGAGGATATCGTCCAGGTACACGAAGACGAACAGATTAAGCATATCCCGGAGAACATCATTAATCAGGGCTTGGAATACTGCGGGGGCATTGGTGAGCCCGAACGGCATCACCCGATATTCATAGTGCCCCGTGGGCGTGTTGAACGCCGTCTTCCATTCGTCTCCTTGCCGGATCCGCAGCGAGATGGTAAGCATTGCGGAGATCCAGCTTAGTAAAAATGGAAGCCCCTTGAAGCAGCTCAAAAGCAGTGGCCATGAGAGGAAGGGGGGTATCGATTCCGAACCGTGATCTTGTTGAGTCCCCGGTAATCAATACAAGGCCTAAGACCCCGTCTTTCTTTTCAACAAAAAAGAAGCCCGCCCCAGCCGGGGAAGTAGAGGCATAGATGAGGCCGGCTGCCAAGGACTCCTTAATGTAGGTGTCCATAGCTGCGTGCTCGGGGGAGGACAAGGAAAAGATCCGACCTCTAGGAGGGCAGCACCCAGGGAGTAGATCAATGGCACAGTCATACGTGCGATGAGGCGGTAAGGAAGTAGCCCGGGCCTTGCTGAACACTGCCTTGAACCGATGGTAAACACTGGGGACTCGGGAGACGTCAACAGACTCTTGAAACTGGGTACTAGGGGCTGAGGGACTCTGTAGCATGCAGGTGAGTTGGCAGGCGGGACCCCAGCTTAGAATGGTGCCCGTAGGCCAGTCGATCTGGGGATTATGTCTGCATAGCCAAGGGTGACCCAGGATAATAGGATACTCGGGAGAGTCAATGAGATAGAAGGTCTCCTCCCTGCTGGTGTTGAGAGATGGTAAGTCGCAGGGGACTGAGTCGCCTCGGTAACCTTTCCTGGTTCCAGAGGTCTGCCATCTAAGGCTGTAACTGCCTGGGGTTGAGGAAGTAGTTGGGTAGGGATCTTAAGTTCCTTAGCCAAGGTTACATCCAGGAAATCACCTGCGGCACCGGAATCGATCATAGCCTGGACCCGATGCTGGTGGCCCCCCAGGACAGAGTGGCTGGAATAGCCAGGACAGCGTTAGTAGGAGGCGCTCTAACTCTCCCCATCACAGCCCTCCTGTAGCTGGGCGGGGACAGGCGTTTCCCCGAAAGCTCGGGGCAAGCGGAGCGGAAGTGGCCGGCAACCCCGCAGTAGAGGCACCGACGTTCCCTCATGCGACGTTCCCTTTCGTTGGGAGAAAGCCTGGAACGGCCTAACTGCATGCTCTCCGGGAATCCTGGAGCAGTTCAGGAGCCGGGGAAGCTCTGAATGACGGAGTCCAAACAGGAGAAACAGAGCTGCTCAGAGGAACTTGGGAATGAGACACCTGACGGCGAGCCGTTCTCCGCTCTCTTAGACGATTGTCCAGGCGGATGGCCAAGGCTATGAGGGACTCGAGATCACCAGCTGGTTCTCGGGTGGCTAACTCATCTTGAAGGGGCTCAGATAACCCTCCCTGAAAGCAGACCCTCAGCGCTTCATCATTCCATCCGCTCCTTGCTGCTATGGTCCGGAAATCAATGGCAAAATCTGCCGTGCTTCGGGGCCCCTGACGGAGAGACAGTAGGCGCTGGGAAGCCTCCCGCCCACTGACAGGATGATCGAACACCCGCTTGAACTCTTCTACAAATGCAGCGTGGGAGTCACAACAGGCCTCCTGGGACTGCCACACCGCAGAAGCCCAGGCGAGCGCCTTGTCTGAAAGAAGGGTAATGATGTAGGCAATCTTGGAACGGTCTGTGGGAAAACTTGAGGGTTGGAGCTCGTAGGTGAGGGAGCATTGGGTGAGGAAACCCTGGCAAGAGCTTGGATCCCCAGAAAAGGGCTTGGGAGGTGGTAGTCGGGGCTCCGCCAACCGAGACGACCTGTCATCACTGGGGGGTGACCTGGGGGAAGGGAGAGGACCAGGGAGGCGTTCAAAGAGCTGGCGGAGGGAACTCATCATTTCGGCCAGGAGTTGAGAATGACTAGCCATCAGCTCCTCTTGTCGGCTGAGAACGGCTTCATGGCGCTGGAAAGAAGCCTCATGTCGAGTGATCACCGCCAACAGGTCCGGGGAACTGAGTGTTTCTGGGTCCATGATTGACTTGGTTATTCTGTCACAAGCCGGGCTAGAAACTCCGGTCTCAGATGTGGAGAGCTGGGGGTACTACCCTTAGCCACAGAGGAGGTGTTGTAGGACCCAAATGAAACACCCAAGGCAATACTCCAGGCAAGTAGATTTAATGTTCCAAAACAGGAGGCAAAACAAAACAACTCCACGAGGGGAGAAAAACAAACTAAAGATAACTTTGAACAACTTACTAGGACTGACACGGTGGGACAAAGCAGGAGACACATAGTCAGGACGCAACAACCAAGTGAGAAACAAGGGGAAAACACACAGCTAAAATACACAAGGGGAAACAAGGCACAGGTGACCTGGATCAAGCTAATTAGGACACATGAGGAAGAACTAAGGCAGAGGGGAACACAGATGACCTCTAGAGGCCCGGAGACAAACAGGAGGCAGGAAGCTGACACACACGAGGAAGAACTAAGGCAGAGGGGAACACAGATGACCTCTAGAGGCCCGGAGACAAACAGGAGGCAGGAAGCTGACAATCAGTTTCTAAGAGAAACTTTAAACACTTCCATGAGCAAGGGTTCTTACATGACCTTTACCATTCAGGCTTACTTAGTGTTAATGACATTCCGGAAGCGGAACCTTTCTCTAGTATGTTTATCTATGTATCTGATAAACATACTCCTATGAAGAGATAAAGAATTAAAGATAGAGCCAACCCATGGTTCACGCCTGAACTTGCTGAGTTATTTCAGCTAAGGAACAAAGTTTAGTCTGAAGCCAGACATAGTGATAGCTCTGCTCTGGCTTACATTCAGACAACACAGAAACAAATGTACTATTTAATTATTTAATTTCTGACTCTCGTGGCGATCCAGGTAAGTTTTGGAAGGCTATTAAATCGCTAAAAAGAAGCAGCCACACCTCTCTGCCCAATGAGGTTCTATTTAACTCCAATACCGTAATGGACAAAACTGAAATAACTGACATGTTTAACCAGCAGTAGGCCATTTATTTGAAAGGGGAAATAGCAGCAATAAGGACAACTCTGAAAAGACTCTTCATGACACAAGCTCATCTCTGATGCACCCCTCTATTCAATCACTTGAACTTGCCTGCTACTCTAAATGGTGACACACTGTTCTCTCTTCCGCAAGTCACTACTAGGGAAGTTCTGGACTCTCTTTGTAATTGATGTTAAAAAGTCCACTGGGGAAGACATGCTTGAGTCGTGTCTTCTACGGCTTTCTGCACCTCTGATTGTGGAGCCCTTGACACGTATTTTTATCTATCCCATTCTCTTGGGCATTATTCCTAAGGTATGCCTTATTCTCCCGCTCCACAAAGGTGGTGATCACTGCCATTATTAATAACTGTCGCCCAATTTCAAAATGTTCATGTTTAGCTAAAATATTAGAACTGTTGGTAAATTCTCAGCTGCGGTCCTTTTTAGATAGAAAATGTATTTCTTAATGCTCACCAGTCAGGCTTTTAGTCCAGGACACCATCTTGGCTGCTTCTCTAGTCATAAATGACATAGTTAACACACTAGGCAGGAAACAGCACTGCGCTGCCCTTTATATTGATCTGTTGAAAGCATTCGATATGGTTGGTCATGCACTCCTGCTACGGAGGCTATCCAAAATTGGTTTAGACCAAGCGGGCTGCGGCTGGTTAAAAAATTACCTGCACGACAGAAGTAAATGTATATCTGCTGATGGAGTTCAGTCTAATTTTCTTAACATAACCAAAGGAGTGCCAAAAGGCTCAATACTAGGCCCTTTACTGTTCACTATGTACATTAATAATGTTGGTTTGTCTCTGAATAATAATAACTGGGGTCTACATCTCTATGTGGATGACACAGTTATTTATTCCCGTGGCCCCTCTGTGTAGCAGGCCATTAACGACCTTCAGCCCACACCGATCTTAAATTAGTGCGAAATGTTGATAAAACCAAGTTGATGTTGTTCTCCAGGTGTCGTAAAATTGACCCTAAAGATCTGCGTATCTGCACCTTGAAGGGAGCCCAAATTGAACAAGTCCCTCATTATAAGTATTTACATTGATAAGCTTTCTTTTAAAACACATTGAAAAACATACAAAGAAGCTGAGGATTAAGATCCGTTTCCTTTATAGAAATAAATTCTGCAATACTTTTGAAAACAGGTGGAAGATTGTTCAAGCATCGCTCCTCCCAGTACTTGACTATGGTGATATAATCTACATGGAAGCAGCAGCCTCTGGTTTAAAACCTTTACATTCAGTCTATCCCTCAGCCCTGCGTTTTATCACTGGAGACAATTTTTGTACACATCATTGCCTTTTATGTAGTTGTGTTTGCTGGGATTCTCTGACTACCAGAAAGGCCCAACATTGGCTGCTACTTGTATATAAAGCAGTTCTACAGAAACTCCAATACTACCTCACCTCACTTCTTAATTAGAAATCCAACCACCATCAGACTCAATCTCAAGACTGGCTGGTTCTAAACGGTTCCGCGGGTCTTCACAGAGTCCAGGATGACTGCTTTTAGTTATTGTGCCCCTAGCGCATGGAATGACCTGCAGGCCACTTTGAGGCTTGACTTTCTGGTCTCGAAGGGTCAGTTTGGGACTTGATGAATGTGGTGAAGGAGAACTGCACTTGTTTTCATTGATGTGTAATTTTATCTGTCGCTTTGGAATTTGATTTGTTGTAATGTGTAATTGTAAATGTAAAGTGTTATATTGAGACTGATCATGTTGATTTATTGTTCCCAGGGCACCCTTGTAAATGAGACCCTGGTGGTTAAATTAAAATACAGATTATTAATAAGATTACAGCCCTGAAGTCAATGGGTTGATGTATTGGGTTTAAGCCCTGGCCTCTACCATTTCTGTTTTAAATGAAATATACCAATTGTAAGCCTGTCAACAGCATCCCACAGATCTTACAGCTCCACATACAAGGGCAGTCTCAACCCTTTCACCTTTTTCAGCTTCCCCTGCTAAAGCAGACGGTTGTCTGTGTTCATTCAAAGGGCTATGAAAAGACAAGGATTCAGAGCACATGTAGTACACGCCATTTGTTGACTGTAACCAAAAACCACCTCTGGCAAAGACCGTATCCGAACAATCTGTCTTTCACATTTTATATTCAGGCAAAAACATATATTGACCCTTTATGGAGGGAACTAAGGACAGAGTGGAATTCCATTTTAATTCCTGCCAATTGAATTAGACATGGGATTTCTTCTGAATTGGAAAGCAATTGAATTCCAGATTTTTCATTAAATTCATCCCAACCTGGACTATGGATTTGTTAGGGAACTCAGTCACTGACAAACGAAAAAAATAATAATTGGGATTAGCCTACAGTAGTAACTCAACATCTCTTAACTACTCATTGGGAATATTTAGCAGCAACAAAGGATTACTCTTAACAAATGTCTATTAGTAACAGGAGCTGTGTAATCTGATTGTGTGGCCGGTGTGTGCTTGCTTTGTGGTGTCATGCCTCTACGTGCTCGATTACAGGAGCCAGTCAGTCACCTGGATTAGGCTACCTCTCAAATCTCAGTTTAGACACCACCTCCCTTCTAGCCTCCCAGCCCTGGGTTGTACCAGCCATTACAGCTGTCAATGCCAATCTTTCAAAGCATTTGCATACTTTACTGCAATAGTAGGGTGTGTGGTGGCGTATCTCCAGTTACTCATTAGATTAGATCCCTAGGAAACTAGGAAGCCCAATCTGAAACCTGGGAGCAAACAGAGCCATACAGCGAGTAGTTTCCTAGTTTCCAAGGCTTAGTCATGTCAACTGTGGAATGGTGGAGCCGGAGAGGAGGAGACCTCAGACCAAGAACATGTTTGCTTTTCATCATCTGTAATCCTTTTGTTTGTGAAAGAGTCACTTATTATGTGGGCCAAGCCATAATTCACCTCCTTACCAATAGCAATAATATTACAACACAGACTCTCTTTCTCTTGGTTTCCATCGTGAAATATCTCACTTGCCGTTCAGTGAGGTTATATGTTTTCCGTGACCATGTTCATGATACAAAACAAACACAGAATTTAAAAAAGGATCCCTGGAGGCTTTACCTCCCTCTCGCCACTTAGGCTAAGACGTATGATTGATAGGTTGGAGGTCCACACATGAACAGTAGCTAGGCTATATCCCACAGTATCATGACATACCTGCATAACACAGAGCAGCTAGTCTAAACTCCATTGGCTTTCGCAGTGGTCATGCATGGGAACCTACAGCTCTCTGCACTCTACTCCATTATTGGTCTTCATATTAATTACAAAGTCACTGTTTAAACTTTGGAGAGCCTCAGCAAATAGACGGAATTCCAGGCCGTTTGGCCGGGCGCTAAATATAAACACAAATGGTGCAGTAAATCATACAATCTTAAGAATGAGGAGTCAACTGCACTGTGACATTTCATGCATTTTGGGGTGAACTGCAAGATTTTGGTATGACGAAATCCTCGCAGAATTTGTGGTTATGACGTCCAGAGCCAAACGTGTTGTCTCCTGCCATGAAGATGGATTTTTCTAAGTAAGAGATCTTAAAAGCAGTGGTTGATTAAATACCTCTTGGTTGCAAAATTGTTGGAGAGTAAATAAATAAATGCAGTCAACTCACAGCAATGTTACAATGAGCCATGGAAAGTTCAAATGATGTTACATTTCAGTATGTCTCGAATATTAACAAATGTCCTGCATTACAAATATTGGCAAAAGGACAACGTTAGTCTATTGGGGCTATCAAGCTGACAATGTTGTGTAGTGACTAGCATGTCTGTCCCGTGCCACACAGTCCCAAAGCACAGCAGAGCCATAATCCTGCAGCCTACAGTACACACACACACACACACACACACACACACACACACACACACACACACACACACACACACACACACACACACACACACACACACACACACACACACACACACACACACACACACACACACACAGACACACACACACACACACTAGCTTTAATCCTGCTTCGTGGGTGGACTTATGAGCAGCTCAGAGGGTAGAAAACCAGTGGACCTATGGTCCATCATGGAAGGACCAGAGAGACCGAGAGAGGCGGGCCCCACCAGCCCTCTGCCCCCAGGGCCCTGGACCTCTGGGCCTGTGATCAGGGCAGCTTTGACCTGTTGGACCCCACCATGACCTGTGACCTCAGGTCATATGGACAAACAGGCAGTAAAACAGCTGTTGCCCCAGCAGGCCTCCAGGCAGCACTGGAGAAGTCTCCTCTCACAGACTGTTTGAGAGAGCCAGGCCCAAGTTCACTGTTATTATTGGAGTAAGAGGGAATGGTTGGGTCAGGAATAGCCAGATTCCAGATAATGTTTGAGCTCACAGAATCTCAGTCTGAGCAAACTCATTTGTTGGGATCAGTTGTTGACATGTCAGTAGTGAGTTGGCTTAACACAAAGCATAGACACAGAAGACTACGCTAGGCTACATCCCCTTCTCATCAATCAGTGGGAAAAACCTGCTAAATAATCTCCCCTCACCACTTTACCTAAGCAGCAGTGGAGTGTTAGGCCACCTCTCATTTGAAGGCTTCAAGCCAACACCAGGCCAGGCCAACTTGGCCAAGACGGACAGGAGAAGTGGGAAAGGACTGGTTTAACTTGTGAATTGCTTTCCTGCCTTCCATTACTAAATTTAAAGAGTAAGAGACTTGCTGCCAGCTCCACTCACCGCAGCACCACACATCCTGAGCTATAGGAAGAGAGGCTTTCCTGTCTGAATGGTGCGGTGCTGCTGTCATTCATTCAATGGGACGGTAACCAAACCCCAGCACCGTGCAGAGCCATGAAGCACGCTGATAGCTTTACCTGAAAGCATGAAAACAGATTCCTACTGAATTACACTTTAATCCCAAACTGATTTTACGCGCTGCAGGCGCTAGTTAAATTAACGCTTGGCCAAACGTGGTGTGAAGAAGCCTGCAGGTGACAAGTGGGTTCTTTACGTTCTCTGTCGTGAATGTAACTCAAAGAGTTTGGGGTATTTTTGTACATCTGCACTAAGTTGATTTCAAGTGACTGAAATTAACATGGTAACAGAGTTTTGACATGAGCAAGTGATCCTCCAGCAGAGAGAGAGTCCTATATCAAATGTAACCACACAATGGCTTTCACATTACTTTGTGAGGTGAAGAAACATAGGCATAGGCCTTGTGGTCTTGACAGCTGTCATAGTGGTCAGGAAGTCAGCGCATTCAGTTTTGCACCTGGAGAAAATAATCCTCATATGGGGGAAAAAAGTGATCTTGAACAAAATATTGAATAAATATTCGACCAACAAAACAAAGCCTCAATCCTAATCCATCTGTGGAGTCCCACTCGTTGACTCACACGCCTGTAGGCCTACTCCTATTACCATCTCCCTCTGCCTGCCTGCCTGCCCCCTCGCCTGGCATGCCTGACTACCGTCGCTAAGGAAGTCAGGAACAGGATGAGGGGTGAGTGAAAGGAAGTGACAGTGTGCTTTGATGAGCAGTGGGTGGCAATGGGGGCCAAGGGTGGCAGTGGACTAGCACTGGGGGAAGGTTATCTCTGAGACACATGTTCAGCAGGACACACAACCCTGAGGGAAAGAGGGATGGGCCACCATGGACATGGAGGGCAAGTCTGACATTCTGACAAGCAGGGAAAGTTCTGTTCATCTGTTCCATTATTTTCTTTTCTCCAGATAAGGTGGTAAAGGAGCCAGGGGCACCTTCAAATGCAGAGAGTTAGGGAATGTGAAATATGATGTGGTCTCAAGAGGCGAAAGGTTTTCTAGAGAAGAGGGGCTGGAGTTGGGGAGGGGTGTGGTGGGAGCAAAAGTTGCAGCTGTTTGCAGTATAGCCTGATCGAAAAATCACAGCTGTTTGCAGTATAGCCTGATTGAAAAATCACATTCACCTTATAAAGTGTTCTCTTACAACAAAGTGGAAAATGTTAAAATAAAGTTAACTGAAAAAGTGTTGGACGCATGCGACCTGAAAGGTAGCGTCGCCCTCAATCTTGAAGGGTATATCAGCTGTGTACTAAACCCAGGGGTGTCATTGCTCCTTGGCCTCTCTATGCAGGCATGGTATATTAATCATGTAGTCTTCAGGGTTTGTTGTTAAGAGTTCATCAAAGCACACATAAATCTCAGCCAGTGTATCTTAAGAGGTGAGGTCACTAAGCTCAGTGGTATAGTATATAAATTTTGTACATTCCAGCATGGCATTAATGACAGTCATGACAGAGGTCATTTCAGGAGTCACTCCACCTGCCAGCACAGGTAAGTCCACTCCTGCAGAATACTTTCACTGACATGGAAAATTCCAAGCTTGCAATAAGATTTAAATTGGAAAAAGCTCCTGCGCCTTGAAAGTACGCCTAAGAGAACATCAATCCACTATTAGACGTCAAGATATCACCTCACCAGTTGCGAGACACTTTATAAAACAAAATTATTCTATTAATGAACTGCGTTGTGTCGGGATCTAAAAAGTTCATCCACCCGCAGAGCTGGTGATTACGACAACAAATTACTCCAAAGAGAAGCCATGTGGATATACAGTATAAATTAAATTCTGTATCTCCACATGGTTTACACAAATAATTAGATTTCACCTCTAGGCCAAATCTAGACTGTTATACAAGAACACTGTCCATATCAGATTTTGCATCTCGTTTATGAGTTAGCCCCACATATTTATGAACGACTGAGCCGGATGTCCTTTGTGGTAAGCAATCTCATGAATTTATATAATGTATCGGAGTGAGCCAACACCTAAGGCAATTGATTCATGAATTGCCCTTCGTGCCCGCTCCCATACCCTATAATTCTGTATTTTATGTGACTGTAACTTGTATACAGGTAGACCAGAAAAGCCACATCCCTGATTGGCAGATGAGTGGCAACCCTGATTAGAAGCACCTGCAGCTCATCAGTTGTTCCCTACAAATGCTGTTTTGAATTAAAATACAATTTGACCTACACACTGAAGGCTGTAAAGCCTAAACTTCTGTGTACGCTATCCCTGATGCAGTGAAAAGAATAAAAAACATTTTTAAATGAAGTAAGCTTTATGCTACATTTGGACCCATTACACTTTTGTTTCCAAGGTTATATTGGACTTAAGTGCAATGTTTTTGTTGTGAAATATGTGATGAGAAAAACATCATGCAATAAAAAAAAAACGAATTGCACACATATAGAGTACAGAAAAGTATAATGCTTTTGGGCTGAACCGTTAAAACAACATTTACTAGGTAGACAAGGGGCGGCAGGTAGCTTAGTGGGTAAGAGCGTTGTGCCAATAACTGAAAGGTCGCTGGTTCTAATCCCCGAGCCGACTAGGTGAAAAATCTGTCGATGTGCCCTTAAGCAAGGCACTTAACCCTAATTGCTCTGGATAAGAGCGTCTGCTAAATGACAAAAATGTTTTAAAAAATGACAAGCTACAGTATCTTGTCTTTTAAAAAAATTTAAGCCCACATTACCTGCAAGTCCGGTTTTCATACAGTTCAACAAAAAACTAAATGTAAATGCCTCATCTGACTATGGAATGCTTGTCACACTGACCCAGTCCTGACCCCCAGAGAAAGACCTGTGTACGCTAAATCACCATAGCAAAAGGTTGTAGACACGGCATATTATGTCCTAAGGTTTAACAATTGCCGTTAGATTTCATGTTTTAATCAGACAATCAATAATGCCTTTGTTGGCACTGCTTTCACCACATTCTTGATTTAAATCACATTTCTAATTCCAGCTCATTAATCTTTGATGGTATACTTAGATATTTGGTTAAGTTGGCAGGAAGGTAGGAGGATAACCGCTTTATTGTAAAATGTCCCATATGTCTGTTCTATTTTGAAAAAGTTGCCCTCATAGGACTAAATATGACAACAATGGCCTTCAGAAGAACATAAAGTTAAAAAGAACTGAGTTAAAAATCCAGGGTTACATATTATATAGAATGGATAGGTACACTCGAGGTGGGGGAGTAGCAACCTACGTCCTCGATAAATGACTGTCTAAAGTGGTCCACTAATGTTATAATGTATCCTCTAGCTGCAGTAGCAGATCTCTTTAATGACCTGGAAATGTGCCCGAGTGACCCCTCTTCATAAAGGTGGACACTCCTTAGGACCCAAATAACTATAGACCAATACAAGTAATCTGTGTAATAGCAAAAATCTTTGAGAAATGAATACATTCCCAAATGTATCAGTACCTAGAAAATTTTATTTTATTTCACCCTTTCAATCCGGCTTTAGATCCAACCATTCTACCACTAAAGCATTAGTGAAACTTACTAATTATATACATTCTTCATCTGACCAAGGCAAACTACCTGGTGCAATCTTTATTGATTTATCAAAAGCATTTGATTTAGTTGATCATTCTATCTTACTAGTAGTGTATGTCCACTGCATTCGGAAAGTATTCAGACCCCTTGACTTTTTCCACATTTTGTTACATTACAGCCTTATTCTAAAATGGATTAAATTGTTTTTTCCCCTCTACAATCTACACACAATACCCCATAATGACAAAGCAAAAACAAGTTTGTAGAAATCTTTTTAAAATGTATATAAATAAATCAAACTGAAATATTACATTTACATAAGTATTCAGACCCTTTACTCAGTACTTTGTTGAAGCACCTTTGGCAGTGATTACAGCCTCAAGTCTTCTTGGGTATGACGCTACAAGCTTGGCACACCTGTATTTGTGGAGTTTCTCCCATTCTTCTCTGCAGATCCTCTCAAGCTCTGTCAGGTTGGATGGGGAGCGTCGCTGCACAGCTATTTTCAGGTCTCTCCAGAGATGTTCGATCGGGTTCAAGTCCAGGCTCTGGCTGGGCTACTCAAGGACATTCACAAACTTGCCTCGAAGCTACTCCTGCGTTGCCTTGGCTGTGTGCTTAGGGTCGTTGTCTTGTTAGAATTTGAACCTTCGCCACAGTCTGAGGTTCTGAGCGGTCTGGAGCAGGTTTTCATCAAGGATCTCACTGTACTTTGCTCCGTTCATCTTTCACTTGATCCTGACTAGTCTCTGCGTCCCTGCTGCTGAAAAACACCCCCACAGCATGATGCTGCCACCACCATGCTTCACCGTAGGGATGGTGTCAGGTTTCCTCCAGACATGACGCTTGGCATTCAGGCCAAATAGTTTAATCTTGGTTTCATCAGACCAGAGAATCTTGTTTCTCATGGTCTGAGAGTCCTTTAGGTGCCTTTTGGCAAACTCCAAGTGGGCTGTCATGTGCCTTTTACTGAGAAGTGGCTTCCATCTTGCCACTCTACCATAAAGGCCTGATTGGTGGAGTGCTGCAGAGATGGTTGTCCTTCTGGAAGGTTCTCCCATCTCCACAGAGGAACTCAGGAGCTCTGTCAGAGTGACCATCGGGTTCTTGGTCACCTCCCTGACCAAAGCCCTTCTCCCCCGATTGCGCAGTTTGGCCATGCGGCCAGCTCTAGGAAGAGTCTTGTTGCTTCCAAACAGGCACCTCACAGGTCCTCAACTGGCAGCTTCATTAAATAGTACCCGCAAAACACCAGTCTCAACGTCTATAGTGAAGAGGCGACACCGGGATGCTGACCTAGGCAGAGTTGCAAAGAAAAAGCCATATCTCAGACTGCCCATCTTAATCTTTTCTTTTTATTGGCCAGTCTGAGATATGGCTTTTTCTTTGCAACTCTGCCTAGAAGGTCAGCATCCCGGAGTCGCCTCTTCACTGTTGACGTTGAGACTGGTGTTTTGCGGGTACTATTTAACGAAGCTGCCAGTTGAGGACCTGTGAGGTGCCTGTTTCTCAAACTAGACACTCTAATGTATTTGGCCTCTTGCTCAGTTGTGCACCGGGGCCTCCCACTCCTCTTTCTATTCTGGTTAGAGCCGGTTTGCGCTGTTCTGTGAATGGAGTAGTACACAGCGTTGTACGAGATCTTCAGTTTCTTGGCAATTTCTCGCATGGAATAGCCTTCATTTTTCAGAACAAGAATAGACTGACGAGTTTCAGAAGAAAGTTATTTGTTTCTGGCCATTTTGAGCCTGTAATCGAACCCTCAATTGCTGATGCTCCAGATACTCAACTAGTCTCAAGAAGGCCAGTTTTATTGCTTCTTTAAACAGCACAACAGTTTTCAGCTGTGCTAACATAATTGCAAAAGTGTTTTCTAATGATCAATTAGCCTTTTAAAATGATAAACTTGGATTAGCAAACACAACGTGCCATTGGAACACAGGACTGATGGTTGCTGATAATGGGCCTCTGTACGCCTATGTAGATATTCCATTAAAAATCAGCCGTTTCCAGCTCCAATAGCCATTTACAACATTAACAATGTCTACACTGTATTTCTGATCAATTTGATGTTATTTTAATGGACAAAAACTTTTTTTTTCTTTAAAAAACAAAGACATTTCTAAGTGACCCCAAAATGTTGAACGGTAGTGTATATATATATATAACTTTATGAGCTGGATTGCCGGTCTTTGCAATTAGTTTATTTTTGTTTGCGCTCGTTAGCATATTTAGCCAGCAGCCTCCATGGAAATTCACTATTACTTGTGCCAATTGTCAGCATTCTGGTAATAAACACCCAAGGGGCTTTTTTTGTGTTTTTTGGCACCCCCTTGTGTACTAAACTGGTAATACCATAAATCCCGGGTGAGAGAAGGACGGCGATATGAATACCTGGATAGCGCCCAACCCTAATCACGGTCTTTAGGTAAAGGGAATACAGATCTACAGTAGCACAGATCAGAGGGGCCTGGGTTAGCTGCATTAACCCAGACACCACTGCCAGCATTATAGTAAAATTCACATTACTATGCACACTAAGCCCAGACCTTTGCTCTGGTCTAGGATCACCAGAGCATACAGTACACAGAGGGCCTGGCAAAATGCAGCAAATGGAATTCATAATCAAAATCAATGATGTAGGCTAAATGCACTGGATTACTCCGCTAAGAGGGAGTAAGAGCCCATTTGTCCACAGAGGAAATGTCTGTCAGGTCGAGACCTTATCACTTAGCCACAGACTGACTTTTGTGTATGTGCTGATGAATGGTCAAATCTGGGTCAGATGGAGTCATGCGAAGTACATTAGGCTAGTGTTGCTGGCATCAGTGTACGGTCAATCAACAAAGATCAATGCAAGACAGAGAATCCCTTTAAAATGGCATACAAGAGTCAAATGTGCATCTGCAACAAAAGCAGATGATATATATAGTACATTGTGACAGAATTGTCAAACATTGAATGAGGTTGTTCTGTTGTCATTGTGCAAGATTTCCCATTCATTGTACCTAGGGACTTCAGTGCTTTGCAGTCAGTTTCCCTCCTGTCCTGAATATTAACATCTTCCAGTGTTTCAGTGTAACCCTGTTGTTGATCGGCATAAGTCAATTTGAGATTCATAGCTTTGAGCAAGAAAACAAGTACAAGTTGCATAAGAAGCCAGCATACACCTCTTCCTCACCATGCTGTGGTCTCAAATAGAAAATGGAGACATACCCAACAGCCTGGACTGGGTGTTATGAGGACAGCAATGACGTGTATTCATGGATGCAAAGGGAAGACAGGCTTCCCCAAAAAATTGACCAAGAAAAAAAAGAAAAAAAGAAACAAAATAATTTATGTGTTTCATAAATGTCCTTCAGTTCGCAAGAGGCTAAATGTACTGTATCTCACCGGAGAAAGCATCCGAGCGAAAGAAAAAGTGCCCCTCTGTCTCAGTATGTGTAGCGTATCTATCTGACGCTGTCTGGTCAGAAAGAGTATGACATTATTGCCGCCCATAACATTGAATGCAAGGGAAGCCAGTGAGCATTTGGCCTCCCTTGATTTAAAAAAAGTATAAAATAGTAGCCAATTAGCGTTGAGCTAAACTGAGTGAGCTCAGCTGTGAGTGGTCCTGGCGCACCAAAAAAGTGTCACGGGAAGCAAGTTTGGATTTGGCTTCAGACCAATCACATCACAAGCCAAACATCATTATTGACAGAAAAACACTTGAATTGTTGCATCTCGTTGTGTTGTTCTCCTCCGGTGGCTGGCTAGCTAGCTAAAATCGGCCCTTTCCTAAATTAGCCAACGATGGAGATAGGGATTTGGACTTGTGATTTTACTTAATTCTCCGTACTGGCCAATGATTATAACGGGGATTCTGATCCAACCATAAATCCATACATTGTGCCCCTGGCCTGAGAGGATGGAAGTTCAACATATATAGTAATGTTAACTAGCTGGCCTGGCGTATCGTTGCCCATGAAAGGAAGTTAGGCTAGTGAGCAAGTATTTTAGCCATGTAGCCTAGGACAACAAAAACTAAAAGCGTCTACTGTATGACAGAGTCATAGACCGTTTAGGCAACATGAAAGCGGAGGATGGCATTGGCGTTTCCCTACAAGTCGGGTGAATCAACATGTTTTTTCTACTTGCGCACACACACACACACCAACCCACAGAGAAATCAGTACCATGGCCAGCCACATCATATTTCGCTTAAGTTGATTGGACTAAATTGATTTGGTATCTTTTAGTTTTCACTGTATTAGACTATGCATAGGTGATTAGATTATGTTTAAATGTTGGAGTTGAAATGGTGCTGGAATAGTGGAGGCAACTGTTTCTCTCCATGGTTCTAAATCAATAGTTGTTTAGTGGTCCGAAATGTCATAAAAATTACCTTGCTTGACAATGCTGTAGGTCATGTAACTGTTTGTTACATAGAATATGTTTTGTTTCATTACAAAACCGGACAGCAACATCTGTCCGGTTTTGTAATGAAACAAATGTGTGGTTGAATTTATTCTGCCACTGTGTCTTATTGTCTCGGCCTTAGGCCTATATATCACTGTGCAAGGCATATGAACTAACAGGTTATATAGCAAACAACGCAATTATCACAACACATAGGTTGTAATGTGGCTTTTTGGGGGATTTACCCATGCACCGCTACTGGAGGACAGATGTCATGGTCAACTTTTTAGCCCACTTATAGCCTATACATATCTTAGTCTACACCTTATGATGTCTACCAGTTAGCAATATGAGAAAACATGGGACTGTACTAAAAATATGGAACCTACTGTAGTTGCAGGACCAATAATTATCATGCCCAATGTAATGAATAGGCCACCTAATCTCTTCTGTAACAGAGAATGTTTCATGCAAAATGAGACAATGTAACAAGTTGGGTAAAATGTTAACCACTTGCAGTCTGGCCAAAAATGTGGCTAAAAATATATACAATTTAGCTCAGTCATGTGTTACAATGTTGCAAACCAACAAGCATTGTCAACTGCCAATGTAAACAACAAGTGAAAATAATATTTTGTAGCCGAATGCACGTCAAAATAGAGGAGAAGCATTTCGAAAAAAGGTAACGTATGTGAACGAGTTTATTTAAAAAATAAAATCACCAAAGCGTGACATTCTGAAACGTGCAGGAGTCGCTCACTTACCTAGCTTGAATCTTAGAAAATGGACACTGTTACAAACGATCCACGAATGCACCTCTTCTTAGCTTTGGTCCATGTGTTTATAGAATCCTGCCGTATATCCGGAAGATATATCCCATTTCGATTATTATTGCCGTTTCTATATTCCGCCTAGTACTGTATGTGTGTGAAATCTATAGCTTGTTTGGCACATTCAGCTATACTGCGAGAAGGCGCAATTTGAAAACGGACAGAGGGAGCGGGAGAGCGCATAACGATGTTATAGAGGGGGGACATAAACCTTCGACAATAGAAGCGGTTTTCGAAGACAACATATTTGCGCAAATATGCCAACGACATAAATTAAACCGCTATATATAAAAACTAGATTGCTCTAATCAAAGAAAATTGTTCACATGTTGTGATACAACTCTGAATGTTCATAGAACTGCAATGAGAAAACCCCCTCAACTGTTCAAAGTGAGACATGTTTTAACTAAGTTTAGTTTCTTCGAAAGTGACGCTGGAGTGTGAGTCAGTCAATACACCAAAAACATACGTAGAGGCAGCAAAGTCTTGTGTAAGTTTTTCTCTTGTCTGTGTGATATAAGGTACGTCGAGACAGCGATACCTGCGATGTAGCCCTACCATGCGTAGTAGGCTACTGTAATGAAAGCCTAGTAATAATGAGACATTTTTAATTTGGTGAAATTGTATGTGTGTGTGTGTGCGTAGGTGCTCCAACAAATTATTATTGTCACCTAGTCTAGAGTCTAACTGATGTGGGAAGGGAGAGCTTGTCAAGCTGTGAAGCACAAATAACTACAATGGTTTCTGTTATTTAACTTTAAACTGTAGATGAGAAAAGGCTGAGCGAATGCAATGCCTATCATCAAACCGAGATTACATTGTGA
This sequence comes from Coregonus clupeaformis, assembly GCF_020615455.1. Lineage (NCBI taxonomy): Eukaryota > Metazoa > Chordata > Actinopteri > Salmoniformes > Salmonidae > Coregonus > Coregonus clupeaformis. Next base: position 54,525,025 of record NC_059210.1, on the reverse strand, counting down.
GAACAATATAGGTTTCCCACTTGATCCTTTTCATACAGTATGGCAAGACATCACATGAAAAGGCCCAGAGCAGAGAGAGCCTTTACAGACAAAAGTAAACATTTTCACTGTTACATTCTGCATCTAACATCCAGCAAATTAAATATGTTGTCAAGGATCCTACCTTGCCCTGCCAGAACAAACACATCAGAGGTTCATTACCCTAAAGATCATCAGAACAATAGGCCTCCATGCGACCATCAGAAACTTACATTGCCTCTTGTACTAATAACATTAATGTGTTGTGACTGTTGGCATTGGTATTTTATTAGGATCCCCATTAGCTGTTGCAAAAGCAGCAGCTACTCTTCCTGGGGTCCACACAAAACATGAAACGTCATAACAGAACATTAATAGACAAGAACAGCTCAAGGACAGAACTACATCAATTTAAAAATGGCACACGTAGCCTACATATCAATGCATACACACACACTATCTAGGTCAAATAGCCGGCTACTAAGGAAAAGGACAATGACATTCTGATCCTAGACAAGGTGACAATAAGAAGAGGCTGACGAACTGCTACAGATGCCCCATTAAGAGCATCCTGTCGGGCTGTATCACCGCCTGGTAGGGCAATTGCACCATCCGCAACCGCATGGCTCTCCAGAGGATGGTGTAGTCAGCCCAACGCATCACCGGGGGCACACTGCCTGCCCTCCAGGACATCTACAACACCCGGTGTCACAGGAAGGCCAAGAAGATCATCAAGGACCTCAGCCACCCAAGCCATGGCCTGTTCACCTTCTAGAAGGCGGAGACAGTACAGGTTTTTATTTTACCTTTATTTAACTAGGCAAGTCAGTTAAGAACAAACTGTTATTTACAATGACGGCCTACAGGTGCATCAAAGCTGGGACCAAAAGAGTGAAAAACAGCTTCTATCTATCTCCGGGCCATCAGACTGTTAAATAGTCACCTCTAGCCGGCCTCTGCCCAGTACCCTGCCCTGAACTTAGTCACTGTTACTAGCCAGCTACCACCCGGTATTCTACCCTGCACCTTAGAGACTGCTGCCCTATGTATCCCGGAGACGCAGTGCAAGTTGTTCGGGACGACGCCTGTGGAAGTCCCGAATGAGAGAGCGATCCAGGACGTCCCGCGCCGGAACCCAGCACCGCTCTTCGGGACCGTACCCCTCCCACTCGACCAGGTACTGGAGAAACCCCCCACGATGCCTTGAATCCAACAGGTTGCGGACGGAGTACGCCGGGGCCCCCTCGACGTCCAAGGGAGGGGAAGGGCGTCGTGGGGTCCAGCAATAGCCAAGGGACCAGCTGCCACCGGCCTGAGGAGAGATACATGAAATGAGGGTGAGATACGGTAATTGACGGGGAGCTGTAATCTGTACATCACGTCATTGACTCTCCTCAGAACTTTGAACGGCCCCACAAACCGTGTGCTCAGCTTCTGGCAGGGCAGGCTGAGGGGCAGGTCCTTCGTTGAAAGCTGGACACTGTCACCGGGGTGAAAGACCGGGGCCACACTGCGGTGACGATCGGCCTGCGCCTTCTGCCGGAGGACGACGCACTGGAGACCAATCGTCCACCGCAGGAGCCTCGATCTGACTCCGGTGCCAGAGTGCTGTTAGCCTAGAACACACTGAAAGGGTGTGAGGTTAGTGGAGGAGTGACGGAGGGAGTTTTTTGGGTATTCTGCCCAAGGCAGAAACGCAGCCCACTCCCCCGGCTGGTCCTGACAGTAACTCTGAAGGTACCTAACCAGTTCCTGATTTACCCATTCCACCTGCCCGTTAGATTGGGGATGGTATCCGGAGGTGAGGCTGACCGTGACCACCAGTCGTTCCATGAAGGCCTTCCAGACACGGGAGGTGAACTGAGGACCACGGTCAGACACGATGTCCTCCGGGATCCCGTAGTGCCAGAAGACGTGAGAGAAGAGAGCCTCTGCGGTCTGCAGGGCCGCAGGGAGACCAGGCAGAAGAATCAAACGACAGGCTTTAGAAAACCGGTCCACAATGACCAGGATGGTGGTGTGCCCCTCCGAGGGGGGAATGTCTGTGACAAAGTCCATGGAGAGATGGGACCAGGGTCGTTGTGGAACCGGCAGTGGGTGGAGTTTGCCATAGGGGAGGTGTCTAGGTGTCTTGCTATGTGCGCAGGTGAAGGTGGAAGAGCTGTAAACCCGGACGTCCCGGGCCAAGGTGGGCCACCAGTACTTGGCGGAGAGACAGTCGATAGTACAGGCTGTACCCGGGTGCCCAGACACAGGTGCTGTGTGTGCCCAGGCGAGGAGACTGTCTCTCCGCAAAACAGAGGGCACGTAGATACGTCCCTCGGGACAGTGGGAAGGTGAGGGCTCTTGTCGCAGGGCTTGACGGATGTCCACGTCCACATTCCACACGACAGCAGCCACAATACGGGACAGGGGAATAATGGGTGTCACTTTCTCCCTCCGATCCACTGTGTCATGCACCCGGGACAACGCATCAGCCTTAACGTTCTTTGATCCCGGTCGGTAGGAGAGGGTAAAGTCAAACCTGGCGAAGAATAGGGCCCACCTGGCCTGACGCGGGTTCAGCCTCTTCGCTGCTCGAATGTACTCCAAGTTCCGGTGGTCCGTCCAGACAAGGAATGGGTGTTTAGCACCCTCCAGCCAGTGCTGCCATGCTTTCAGCGCCTTCTTGACGGCCAACAACTCATGATCCCCCACATGGTAATTCCACTCCGCGGGAGACAGCTTCCGTGAGTAGAAGGCACATGGATGGAGTTTAGTCGGCGATCCAGTGCGTTGGGAGAGAACAGCCCCTACTCCAACCTCGGAGGCGTCCACCTCCACGATGAAGGGCAGAGACGGGTCAGGGTGAGCCAGAACAGGTGCGTTAGTAAAACGTTCCTTGAATGCACGGAAGGCTTCGTTGGCCTCCTCAGTCCAGTGCAGCTGTCGAGGACCTCCCTTCAGGAGGGAGGTGAGAGGGGCCACCACTGTGCTGAAACCCCTAATGAAGCGCCTGAAATAGTTGGCAAGACCAAGGAAGTGCTGCACCGCCTTGATGTTGGATGGAACAGGCCACAACCGTACTGTACTGACCCTCTGCTCTTCCATCTCCACTCCCGCAATGGATATACGATAGCCCAGGAAGGAGACCGTCTGCTGAAAGAAAAGGCACTTCTCCACCTTGGCATACAGGTGATGCCCTATCAGCCTCTCCAAAACGGACCTGACATGAGAGACATGTTACACAGCGACCCAACATGTCTCTAAACACCTCGTTAATGAATGATTGAAACACAGAGAGTGCATTTGTCAGGCTGTAGGGCATTACCCTGTATTCGTAGTGCCCGGTGCTGGTGCTGAAGGCGTTCTTCCATTCATCCCCTTCTCTGATGCGCACCAGTGGTATGCACTGGGTAAATCCAATTTAATAAAGTACTTAGCACTGTGCATCTGTTCGATCACAGTGGGTATGAGAGGCAGAGGATAACAGAATTTAACAGTAGCCTTATTCAGTGTCCGGTAATCGATACAGGGGCGGAGACCACCGTCCTTCTTCACGAAAAATTAGCTGGAGGAGGCCGGAGAGATGGACAGACGGGTGAATCCTTGGGCCAGCGCCTCCTGGACGTAGGCCTCCATGGCTTCGGTCTCTGCATGCGAGAGAGGGTAGATGTGCCCCCACAGGAGGGTTGAACCAGGCAGTAGGTCGATAGTGCAGTCCCATGGGCAATGAGGGGGCAGGCACGTGGCACGAATCTTCGAAAAGGCCACCTGTAGGTCCCGGTATTCCTCCGGGATAGGGACGTGGGTGGCCTGGTTCGGACTTTCCACGGAGGTGGCACAGATTGACACAGAGAGACACCTCCCCTGACACTCCTGCGACCAACCCAACAACCTCCTCTCTGTCCACAATATACTGGGGTTATGCAACTGTAGCCAGGGGAAACCTAAAACTACGGGGTGTGCAGGAGAGTCTAAGATGAGGAAAGTGATGCATTCATGGTGGTTGTGATTAACTGTGAGGGAAATGGGAATTGTGGTCTGGCGCACCAGTCCTGTTCCTAGGGGACGGTTGTCTAGGGCATGGACTGGGATAGTGGGTTGTAAAGGGACTAGAGGAATGCGTAATGATAAGGCCACTTACCGGTCTAGGAAATTGCCTGCAGCACCTGAGTCCACTAGGGCAGGACTCAGTGGGGTACCAGGATAGTCAGGGAAAGTGACAGGGAGGAGGACGGGCTGGGCGGACGTTCCGCAGGGGGAAGGTGCGTCGTGCCCACCTCCATGGGCTCAGTCTCGCTTGAGGTTCCTGGGAGAGACTCGAAACCCCGGGATGGGCGAAGACGGACACGCAGGAGATTATCCAGGCGGATGGCCATGGTGATGAGCTGGTCCAGCGTGAGGTCCTCATTGCGATAGGCCAGCTCGGTCTGGACGTCAGCCTGTAGCCCGCTGCGGAAAACCGTCAACAGGGCCTGGTCGTACCAGCCAGTGGACGCAGCCACTGTCTGGAAATCCAGAGCGTACTCCGACGCTGTCCTGGAGCCCTGGCGTAGATGGAGGAGACGCTCACCTCCCTCTCGGCCCTCTGTTGGGTGGTCGAAGACGGCACGGAAAAGTTGGGTGAAGCGCTCATAGGACTGCACTTCTGGACCGTCCCTATCCCAGACGGCGTGCGCCCACTCCAGAGCCCGGCCTGTCAGCACCGAGATCACCAAGGCCACCTTGCCCCTCTCTGAGGTTGTTCCAGCATGACGGCAAGGTGGAGGTCACACTGCAGGAGAAACCACCTACAGTAAGCTGTGGTGCCGTCAAACCGCTCCGGGAGGGGCAGGTGGACGTTGCTGATCGGACCGGGTGATGTAGATGGTGGTGGGGTGGCTGGAATGACCGTGGGGAGCTGTGAAGGTGGTGGTGTAGCCTGCAGTTGGTGTACGGTCCGGAGCACCTCGTACATGGCAGTCCCGATGCGCTCCAGGCACGAGTCGTGGTGGTGGAGCTTTATTCCAAGCATCTGCCTCTAACCCTAGGAAGCTCTTTGCCACATTCTCCTCCCTGCTGAATCCTCCCCCCTCCCTCTCTGTGGATGACTTCGTCAACCACTTTGAAAAGAAGGTTGACGACATCCGATCCTCGTTTGTTAAGTCTAATGACACTGCTGGTCCTGCTCACACTGCCCTACCCTATGCTTTGACTTCTTTCTCCCCTCTCTCTCCAGACAAAATCTTGCGACTTGTGACTACAGGCCGCCCAACAACCTGCCTGCTTGACCCCATCCCCTCCTCTCTTCTCCAGACCATCCCCGGTGACCTTCTCCCCTACCTCACCTCTCTGATCAACTCATCCTTGACCGCTGGCTATGTCCCTTCCGTCTTCAAGAGAGCGAGAGTTGCACCCCTTCTCAAAAAACCAACACTTGATCCCTCTGATGTCAACAACTACAGACCAGTATCCCTTCTTTCTTTTCTTTCCAAAACTATTGAGCGTGCCGTCTTTAGCCAACTCTCTTGCTATCTCTCTCAGAATTACCTTCTTGATCCAAACCAGTCAGGTTTCAGGACTGGTCATTCAACTGAGACTGCTCTTCTCTGTGTCACGGAGGCTCTCCGCACTGCTAAAGCTAACTCTCTCTCCTCTGCTCTTGTCCTTCTAGACCTGTCTGCTGCCTTTGATACTGTGAACCATCAGATCCTCCTCTCCACCCTCTCCGAGCTGGGCATCTCCGGTGCGGCTCACTCTTGGATTGCGTCCTACCTGACAGGTCGCTCCTACCAAGTGGCGTGGCGAGAAGCTGTCTCCGCTCCACGTGCTCTCACCACTGGTGTCCCCCAGGGCTCAGTTCTAGGCCCTCTCCTATTCTCGCTATACACCAAGTCACTTGGCTCTGTCATATCCTCACATGGCCTCTCCTATCATTAATACGCTGACGACACACAACTAATCTTCTCCTTTCCCCCTTCTGATAACCAGGTGGTGAATCGCATCTCTGCATGTCTGGCAGACATATCAGTATGGATGACGGATCACCACCTCAAGCTGAACCTTGGCAAGACGGAGCTGCTCTTCCTCCCGGGGAAGGACTGCCCGTTCCATGATCTCGCCATCACGGTTGACAACTCCGTTGTGTCCTCCTCCCAGAGTGCGAAGAGCCTTGGCGTGACCCTGGACAACACCCTGTCGTTCTCCGCTAACATCAAGGCGGTGACCCGATCCTGCAGGTTCATGCTCTACAACATTCGGAGAGTACGACCCTGCCTTACACAGGAAGCGGCACAGGTCCTAATCCAGGCACTTGTCATCTCCCGTCTGGATTACTGCAACTCGCTGTTGGCTGGGCTCCCTGCCTGTGCCATTAAACCCCTACAACTCATCCAGAATGCCGCAGCCCGTCTGGTGTTCAACCTTCCCAAGTTCTCTCACGTCACCCCGCTCCTCCGCACACTCCACTGGCTTCCAGTTGAAGCTCGCATCTGTTACAAGTCCATGGTGCTTGCCTATGGAGCTGTGAGGGGAACGGCACCTCCGTACCTTCAGGCTCTGATCAGTCCCTACACCCAAACGAGGGCATTGCGTTCATCCACCTCTGGCCTGCTGGCTCCCCTTCCTCTGCGGAAGCATAGTTCCCGCTCAGCCCAGTCAAAACTGTTCGCTGCTCTGGCACCCCAATGGTGGAACAAGCTCCCTCACGACGCCAGGACAGCGGAGTCACTCACCACCTTCCGGAGACATCTGAAACCCCACCTCTTTAAGGAATACCTGGGATAGGATAAACTAATCCTTCTACCCCCCTAATTTTTATAAAAAAATTGTAAAGTGGTTATCCCACTGGCTATAGGGTGAATGCACCAATTTGTAAGTCGCTCTGGATAAGAGCGTCTGCTAAATGACGTAAATGTAAATGGAGAGGTCGGGATGTGCTGCTGCTTCCTGTTTTCTCGGGTCGGTCATTCTGTCACTGGTGTAGAGAGGAGTAGGCAGGAGGCAGTCGCAGGTTTAGAACTACTGAATTTATTTAAGCAACATAGCTCAAAGCGGGACAAAATCCAAACGCTGTTGTGCTCAAAATATATCTTTATAAATAAAAGAAACAGGGCGAACCCAAAGTGCAAAATATAAAGTACTCAGGAAATAGTATGAGAGATTCCTCTCAGGAAAACAAGTAACATTTACAATGACCGACAAAGACAAATGGCAGAGGGAGTATATACATTGAGGGAAAAAAGTATTTGATCCCCTGCTGATTTTGTACGTTTGCCCACTGACAAAGACATGATCAGTCTATAATTTTAATGGTAGGTTTATTTGAACAGTGAGAGACAGAATAACAATAAAAAAATCCAGAAAAACGCATGTCAAAAATGTTATAAATTGATTTGCATTTTAATGAGTGAAATATGTATTTGACCCCTCTGCAAAACATGACTTAGTACTTGGTAGCAAAACCCTTGTTGGCAATCACAGAGGTCAGACGTTTCTTGTAGTTGGCCACCAGGTTTGCACACTGAACATCCGCTGTGCCGTTTGATGCTTGGGAATCGTGAGACAAAACAATATGTCCTCGTGAATAGCATTCCCCGACATGTATAGCAAACGAAAGTCAATTCATGGGCATCTCGGCCCTCACAGCTAACGTCCATTTGGAGAGCATAAGCTGGAGAGTTTTTGACTCATTCAGTCAGAGTTTCCTAAACGTCGGGAGAGGTTGTGTTTTTCTCTAGCTGGAGGTAAGCAGGAGGTAAGCTTCTCATATGGTGTTGAGTAAAGCTTAACCATGTATTAGATCGTAGGTAGGTAGTTAGTTGTAGTTAGGTATTGTATTTATCATAGGTTAGTATTGTTGTTATTGTAGGTTTCCGTAGGTAATAGTAGGTTAGTATCGAAGCACGAGGCTAGCTAGCTAGCGGGTAGCTACTGGTAACGATTAGCAACGGTGGAGAGCTGTTTCCAATGTTAATGTGCTGCTAGCCAACGTTAAATTTTTTGCTGCGTTATGCGTTATGAAAGGAACTAGACACGGACATGAATTATCTGTTTAGTGTGCTAACACACTCTTGTCAGTTTCTTGTAACCAAGTATTGGTGCTAAATTGTGTGTTAATGGATGCTAGCTTGCTAGTTAGCTACGGCATCATAGCTAGGCATCGTGGGTTGTTGTGGTTAGTTACTGTAGGTTGGCAGTGTCTTCGGCCGTGCCGGCTGTAGCCGAAAGCGAGCTAACTAGCTGTTTTTTCGAACAGAGTCAGAGTCAACACAGTAGCCATTGTGTGCCGGGGGTAGTACGAAGCTAGCTAGCTAGCCGTTCTTCAAACAAAGTCAACACAGTGGCCATTGCTAGCTACCCAACACGACCAGCTAACTGTACTGTAGTAGCTAAATACAATATACTTGTCCTAGCTAGCCAACGTTTAATCATTGCTGCGTCATGAAAGGAACTTGACACAGACACGAATGATCTGTTTAGTGTGTTATCACACTATTGGTGTGTCTTGGCAGTGTCTTCGGCCGTGCCGGCTGTTCGAACAGAGTCAGAGTCAACACAATAGCCATTGTGTGCCGGGTGTAGCACGAAGCTAGCTAGCTAGCCGTTCTTCAAACAAAGTCAACACAGTGGCCATTGCTAGCTACCCAACACGACCAGCTAACTGTACGGTAGTAGCCAAATACAATATACTTGTCCTAGCTAGCCAACGTTTAATCATTGCTGCGTCATGAAAGGAACTTGACACAGACACGAATGATCTGTTTAGTGTGTTATCACACTATTGGTGGTTTGTTGTGACCAAGTGTTGGTGCTAAACGGTGTGTTATTGTTATTGGATGCTAGCTTGCTAGTTAGCTATGGTGTCATAGTTAGCTAGCTGAATAAAGTGGGTTGAGTCTATTCCTTTAAACATTGAACCGCTGTGGTTCACAACAATTCTGATTTCTAAAGGTGGAAGTTGGGGAGAGTTTTTGTTCGGGTGGTTCAGTGAAACAATTTTAGTTTCTGAGGTAGAAGTTTTTGGTGAGGGAGGCCCTGCTCTCTCCTCTCCCAGATGCTTAGCTCATTTCATTCCGATCTCCTCTGCATTTTTGTAGCCATTTGCTACAGCCTGTCAACTATGCCTCTGCCTATCCCTGTTCTCTCCTCTCTGCACAGGCTACACAAACGCACCACACCGCGTGGCTGCTGCCTCTCTAACCTGGTGGTCCCTGCACGCACCCCCACACCTGGAGTTCAGGTCGCAGGCAGCCTCTGGAACTGCCGTTCTGCTGCCAACAAAGCTGACTTCATCCCAGCCTATGCCAACCTCCAGTCCCTCGACTTCCTGGCGCTGACGGAAACATGGATCACCACTGAAAACACTGCTACTCCTACTGCTCTCTCCTCGTCTGACCATGTGTTCTCGCATACCCCGAGAGCATCTGGTCAGAGGGGTGGTGGTACAGGAATCCTCATCTCTCCCAAGTGGACATTCTCAATTTTTCCCCTAACCCATCTGTCTATCTCCTCATTTGAATTCCATGCTGTCACAGTCACTAGCCCATTTAAGCTTAATATCCTTGTCATCTATCGCCCTCCAGGTTCCCTTGGAGAGTTCATCAATGAGCTTGACGCCTTGATAAGTTCCTTCCCTGAGGATGGCTCACCCCTCACAGTTTTGGGGGATTTCAACCTCCCTATGTCCACATTTGACTCATTTCTCTCTGCCTCCTTCTTTCCACTCCTCTCCTCTTTTGACCTCACCCTCTCACCGTCCCCCTACTCACAAGGCAGGCAATACGCTTGACCTCATCTTCACTAGATGCTGCTCCTCTACTAATCTCACTGCAACTCCCCTCCATGTCTCCGACCACTACTTTGTTTCCTTTTCTCTCTCGCTCTCCTCCCACACTACTCACTCTGCCCCTACACAGATGGTAATGCGCCGCCGCAACCTTCGCTCTCTCTCTCCCACTACTCTCTCCTCTTCCATCCTATCATCTCTTCCCTCTGCTCAATCCTTCTCCCTCCAATCTCCTGATTCTGCCTCCTCAACCCTCCTCTCCTCCCTTTCTGCATCCTTTGACTCTCTGTGTCCCCTATCCTCCCGGCCGGCTCGGTCCTCCCCTCCAGCTCCGTGGCTTGATGACTCATTGCGAGCTCACAGAACAGAGCTCCGGGCAGCGGAGCGGAAATGGAAGAAAACTAAACTCCCTGCCGACCTGGCATCTTTTCCTCCCTCCTCTCTACATTTTCTTCATCTGTTTCTGCTGCTAAGGCCACCTTCTACCACTCTAAATTCCAAGCATCTGCCTCTAACCCTAGGGAAGCTCTTTGCCACATTTTCCTCCCTCGTGAATCCCTCTCTCTCTGTGGATGACTTCGTCAACCACTTTGAAAAAGAAGGTTGACGACATCCGATCCTCGTTTGTTAAGTCTAATGACACTGCTGGTCCTGCTCACACTGCCCTACCCTATGCTTTGACTTCTTTCTCCCCTCTCTCTCCAGATAAAATCCTGCGACTTGTGACTGCAGGCCGCCCAACAACCTGCCCGCTTGACCCCATCCCCTCCTCCCTTCTCCAGACCATCTCCGGTGACCTTCTCCCCTACCTCACCTCGCTGATCAACTCATCCTTGACCGCTGGCCATGTCCCTTCCGTCTTCAAGAGAGCGAGAGTTGCTCCCCTTCTCAAAAAACCAACACTCGACCCCACTGATGTCAACAACTACAGACCAGTATCCCTTCTTTCTTTTCTTTCCAAAACTATTGAGCGTGCCGTCTTTAGCCAACTCTCTTGCTATCTCTCTCAGAATGACCTTCTTGATCCAAACCAATCAGGTTTCAGGACTGGTCATTCAACTGAGACTGCTCTTCTCTGTGTCACGGAGACTCTCCGCACTGCTAAAGCTAACTCTCTCTCCTCTGCTCTTGTCCTTCTAGACCTGTCTGCTGCCTTTGATACTGTGAACCATCAGATCCTCCCTCTCCACCCTCTCCGAGCTGGGCATCTCCGGCGCGGCTCACTCCTGGATTGCGTCCTACCTGACCGGTCGCTCCTACCAAGTGGCGTGGCGAGAAGCTGTCTCCGCACCACGTGCTCTCACCACTGGTGTCCCCCAGGGCTCAGTTCTAGGCCCTCTCCTTTTCTCCCTATACACCAAGTCACTTGGCTCTGTCATATCCTCACATGGCCTTTCCTATCATTGCTACGCTGACGATACACAACTAATCTTCTCCTTTCCCCCTTCTGATAACCAGGTGGCGAATCGCATCTCTGCATGTCTGGCAGACATATCAGTATGGATGACGGATCACCACCTCAAGCTGAACCCTGGCAAGATGGAGCTGCTCTTCCTCCCGGGGAAGGACTGCCCGTTCCATGATCTCGCCATCACGGTTGACAACTCCGCTGTGTCCTCCTCCCAGAGTGCGAAGAGCCTAGGCGTGACCCTGGACAACACCCTGTCGTTCTCCGCCAACATCAAGGCGGTGACCCGCTCCTGCAGGTTCATGCTCTACAACATTCGGAGAGTACGACCCTGCCTTACACAGGAAGCGGCACAGGTCCTAATCCAGGCACTTGTCATCTCCCGGCTGGACTACTGCAACTCGCTGTTGGCTGGCCTCCCTGCCTGTGCCATTAAACCCTACAACTCATCCAGAATGCCGCAGCCCGTCTGGTGTTCAACCTTCCCAAGTTCTCTCACGTCACCCCCTCCTCCGCACACTCCACTGGCTTCCAGTTGAAGCTCGCATCCGCTACAAGACCATGGTGCTTGCCTATGGAGCAGTGAGGGGAACGGCACCTCTGTACCTTCAGGCTCTGATCAGTCCCTACACCCAAACGAGGGCATTGCGTTCATCCACCTCTGGCCTGCTGGCTCCCCTTCCTCTGCGGAAGCATAGTTCCCGCTCAGCCCAGTCAAAACTGTTCGCTGCTCTGGCACCCCAATGGTGGAACAAGCTCCCTCACGACGCCAGGACAGCGGAGTCACTCACCACCTTCCGGAGACATTTGAAACCCCACCTCTTTAAGGAATACCTGGGATAGGATAAAGTAATCCTTCTACCCCCCCCCCCACCCCACCCCAAATTGTAAAGTGGTTATCCCACTGGCTATAGGGTGAACGCACCAATTTGTGAGTCGCTCTGGCTAAGAGCGTCTGCTAAATGACGTTAATGTGCCCTTGAGCAAGGCACTTAACCCTAATTGCTCCTGTAAGTCGCTCTGGATAAGAGCGTCTGCTAAATGACTAAAATGTAAAATGTAAATGTAAATCTCAGGAGGGATTTTGTCCCACTCCTCTTTGCAGATCTTCTCCAAGTCATTAAGGTTTCGAGGCTGACATTTGGCAACTCGAACCTTCAGCTCCCTCCACAGATTTTCTATGGGATTAAGGTTTGGAGACTGGCTAGGACACTCCAGGACTTTAATGTGCTTCTTCTTGAGCCACTCCTTTGTTGCCTTGGCCGTGTGTTTTGGGTCATTGTCATGCTGGAATACCCATTGACAACCCATTTTCAATGCCCTGGCTGAGGGAAGGAGGTTCTCACCCAAGATTTGACGGTACATGGCTCCGTCCATCGTCCCTTTGATGCGGTGAAGTTGTCCTGTCCCCTTAGCAGAAAAACACCCCCAAAGCATAATGTTTCCACCTCCATGTTTGACAGTGGGGATGGTGTTCTTGGGGTCATAGGCAGCATTCCTCCTCCTTCTCCAAACACGGCGAGTTGAGTTGATGCCAAAGAGCTCGATTTTGGTCTCATCTGACCACAACACTTTCACCCAGTTCTCCTCTGAATCATTCAGATGTTCATTGGCAAACTTCAGACGGGCCTGTATATGTGCTTTCTTGAGCAGGGGGACCTTGCGGGCACTGCAGGATTTCAGTCCTTCACGGCGTAGTGTGTTACCAATCATTTTCTTGGTGACTATGGTCCCAGCTGCCTTGAGATCATTGACAAGATCCTCCCGTGTAGTTCTGGGCTGATTCCTCACCGTTCTCATGATCATTGCAACTTCACGAGATGAGATCTTGCATGGAGCCCCAGGCCGAGGGAGAATGACAGTTATTTTGTGTTTCTTCCATTTGCGAATAATCGCACCAACTGTTGTCACCTTCTCACCAAGCTGCTTGGCAATGGTCTTGTAGCCCATTCCAGCCTTGTGTAGGTCTACAATCGTGTCCCTAACATCCTTGGAGAGCTCTTTGGTCTTGGCCATGATGGAGAGTTTGGAATCTGATTGATTGATTGCTTCTGTGGACAGGTGTCTTTTATACAGGTAACAAACTGAGATTAGGAGCACTCCCTTTAAGAGTGTGCTCCTAATCTCAGCTTGTTACCTGTATAAAAGACACCTGGGAGCCAGAAATCTTTCTGATTGAGAGGGGGTCAAATACTTATTTCCCTCATTAAAATGCAAATCAATTTATAACATTTTTGACATGGGTTTTTCTGGATTTTTTTGTTGTTATTCTGTCTCTCACTTTTCAAATAAACCTACCATTAAAATTATAGACTGATCATTTCCTTGTCAGTGGGCAAACGTACAAAATCAGCAGGGGATCAAATACTTTTTTCCCTCACTGTACACACCTTTCTTATTCATATCTTATTCATATACTGTCTATACACACAATTATATACACACACACATATATATACACATACAAGTCTAACATAGATACATGGATCGGTAGCAGCTAGTACTCCGGTGACGACAAACGTCAAAGCCTGCCCGAGGAAGGAGGAGGTGCAGCCTCGGCTGAATCCGTGACATATATATAGATATCACAGATTCAGCTGAGGCTGCCCCACCTCCTTGCTCGGGCAGGCTTCGGCGTTCGTCGTCACCGGAGTACTAGCTGCTACCGATCCATGTATCTATGTTCGACTTGTTTTGTCTTAATTAGTCACACATGTTTCCTATCATGTAGTTATGTCTTCCCTATTTAACCCTCTGTCTCACACTGTGTGTTGTGCGTGTTTGTTCATGTTTTGGTTGTCGTTAGTGTGCGGGTTTGTTCCCTCCCTGCGTGGAGGTTGTTGTTCATTCTTTTACCTACGAGTAAAGTACGCCTTTTGATTAGCTCTGTGTCCTGCGCCTGACTTCGCCTACCGCATTACACTGACGCCTTGACAGAAACACGCACCATAACATGGAGTCAGCAGGTACAGCTATGCCAGCCGGATCGATGGAGGAACGCGTCCAACAACAAGCGGCCATGATCCAGGCTCTCGGCACCGCTATGGAACGAGTAGTTAATACTATGGAGCGATGGGAGAGAGGAGGTATCCCTATACCTCCTCCAATTACACAACCACCTACACCGATGTCCATCTCTTCACCATCTGGGTCCAGTGGGATTCGGCTCTCGCTCCCACTGGGGGCCTTATGACGGTACAGCTGCCGGGTGTCAGGGTTTTCTGCTCCAGGTAGAGCTCTACCTGGCAACCATCCACCCAGCTCCCTCGGGATACGAGAGCGTGTCCGCCCTCATCTCCTGTCTGTCCGGTAAAGTGCTGGAGTGGGCCAACGCGAGTGGGGGGGAATAGACGCCGCAACTGTAAGCTATGCGGAGTTTACCTGCCGCTTTAGGGCGGTATTCGATCATCCACCAGAGGGGAGAGCGGCGGGTGAGCGTCTATTCCACCTCAGACAGGGGAAGAGGAGCGCGCAGGAATTTGCACTGGACTTTCGGACTCTGGCTGCCAGCGCAGGATGGAATGAGAGGGCCCTAATCGACCACTACCGTTGCAGCTTAAGGGAGGACGTTCGTCGGGAATTGGCCTGCAGGGACACTAACCTAAACCTGGACCAACTGGTGGATATGTCAATCCGACTGGATAACCTGTTGGCCACCCGCGGACGTCCGGATCAGGGGCCGTCCGTTCCATCCCCCAGCACCTTCGACCCTACCCCTATGGAGGTGCTGCTATGAGGGAGACCGGTAGAGGGGCCGTCAAATAAACCTACCATTAAAATTATAGACTGATCATTTCTGCTGGTCGGTGCTGGGGAGGGCCTTCAAGGAGTCGAGGCAGTAGGCAGCGCACTGGTGAACTGTTTCAGGTGAGTAGGCACCCAACTCACCCAGAGCTCACTGTTGTGCATATGTGTATAAATATTGTATTTCCCGAGTTTTTTCTCATTCCCAGCATAAGGCGCTAGTAGATTCAGGCGCAGCTGGGAACTTTATTGATTGTCAGTTTACCCGTAGGTTAGGGATTCCTATTGTGCCAGTTGATGTGCCCTTCCCTATACATGCCCTAGATAGTCGCCCTTTAGGGTCAGGTCTGATTAGGGAGGTCACAGCGCCACTCTGGATGAAGACGCAGGAGGGGCATGAGGAAATAATTAGTCTATATCTGATTGATTCTCCTGCGTTTCCAGTGGTGTTGGGGCTTCCCTGGTTAGCTTCTCATGACCCCACTATTTCATGGCAACAGAGGGCTCTTAAGGGATGGTCAAGTCAGTGCTTGGGGAGGTGTGTAGGTGTTTCCGTAGGGGCAACTACGGTGGAAAGTCCAAACCAGGTTCCCACCATGCACATTCTGCCTGAATATGCCGATTTGGCTCTCGCCTTCTGTAAAAAGAAGGCGACTCAATTACCACCCTATCGACAGGGGGATTGTGCGATAAACCTCCAGGTAGGCGCTGCGCTTCCCCGGAGTCACGTGTATCCTCTGTCACAGGAAGAGATGGCGGCTATGGAAACATATGTCACCGAATCTCTGAGACAAGGATACATTCGGCCGTCCACTTCCCCTGTGTCATCGAGTTTATTTTTGTGAAGAAGAAGGATGGTGGCTTACGCCTGTGCATTGACTACCGTGGTCTAAATCAGATCACTGTCAAATACAGCTATCCATTACCTCTGATTGCAAGCATGATGGAGTCATTGCACGGGGCGTGCTTCTTCACGAAATTGGATCTCAGGAGCGGGTACAACCTGGTGCGTATCCGGGAGGCAGATGAGTGGAAGACTGCATTTAGTACCACCTCGGGGCACTATGAGTACCTCGTCATGCCATATGGTTTGATGAATGCTCCTTCAGTCTTCCAATCTTTTGTTGATGAGATTTTCAGGGACCTGCATGGACAGGGTGTAGTGGTGTATATTGATGACATTCTCATATACTCCACTACACGGGCCGAGCATGTGTCCCTGGTGCGTCAGGTGCTTGGTCGACTGTTGGGGCATGACTTGTATGTGAAGGCGGAAAAATGTCTGTTCTTCCAAGAATCCATCTCCTTCCTAGGACACCGCCTGTCCGCGTCAGGTGTGGAGATGGAGATTGACTGCATTTCGGCCGTGCGTAATTGGCCGACTCCTACCACGGTGAAGGAGGTGCAGCGATTCTTGGGTTTTGCCAATCACTACCGGAGGTTTATCCGGGGCTTTGGTCAGGTAGCGGCTCCCATTACCTCCTTGCTAAAGGGAGGACCGGTGCGTCTACAGTGGTCAGCTGAGGCAGACAGGGCTTTTGGGCATCTGAAGGACCTGTTTACTTCGGCTCCGGTGCTGGCTCATCCGTATCCTTCCTTGGCATTCCAGGTTGAGGTGGACGCGTCCGAGGCTGGGATTGGAGCTGTACTGTCTCAGCGCTCGGGTACGCCACCAAAACTCCGCCCCTGTGCTTTCTTTTCTAAGAAGCTCAGTCCGGCGGAGCGCAACTATGATGTGGGGGACCGGGAGCTGTTAGCTGTGGTTAAAGCTCTGAAAGTGTGGAGGCATTGGCTTGAGGGGGCTAAACACCCTTTTCTCATTTTGACTGACCATCGTAATCTGGAGTACATCCGGGCGGTGAGGAGGCTGAACCCTCGTCAGGCAAGGTGGGCCATGTTCTTCACTCGTTTTGTGTTTACTCTCACTTACAGACCAGGTTCCCAGAACGCTAAGGCAGACGCCCTGTCCCGACTGTATGACACAGAGGAGAGGTCGATTGAGCCCACTCCCATACTTCCGGCGTCGTGTCTGGTGGCACCGGTAGTGTGGGAGGTTGACGCAGACATCGAGTGGGCGTTACGTACCGAGCCCACTCCCCCCCAGTGTCCAGAGGGTCGGATGTACGTGCCGCTCGAGGTTCGTGATCGATTGATCTATTGGGCTCACACGTCACCCTCCTCTGGTCATCCTGGCATCGGTCGGACAGTGCACTGTCTTAGTGGGAAGTACTGGTGGTCCACTTTAGCCAAGGACGTGAGAGTTTATGTTTCCTCCTGCTCGGTGTGCGCCCAGTGTAAGGCACCTAGACACATGCCCAGAGGGAAATTACAACCCCTACCCGTTCCACAACGGCCGTGGTCCCACCTATCGGTGGATTTTGTGACGGACCTTCCCCCCTCACAGGGGAACACCACGATCCTGGTCGTTGTGGATCGGTTTTCTAAGTCCTGCCGTCTCATTCCTATGCCAGGTCTCCCTACAGCCCTACAAACTGCTGAGGCCCTGTTTACACACGTCTTCCGGCACTACGGGGTACCTGAGGATATTGTGTCGGATCGGGGTCCCCAGTTCACCTCAAGGGTCTGGAGGGCGTTCATGGAACGTCTGGGGGTCTCGATTAGCCTTACCTCAGGTTTTCACCCCGAGAGTAATGGGCAGGTGGAGAGAGTTAACCAGGATGTGGGTAGGTTTCTAAGGTCCTATTGCCAGGACCAGCAGGGGGAGTGGTCAGATTATATCCCCTGGGCAGAGATAGCCCAAAACTCACTCCGCCACTCCTCTACTAACCTTACGCCTTTCCAGTGTGTGTTAGGTTATCAGCCGGTCCTGGCACCTTGGCATCAGAGCCAGATCGAGGCTCCTGCGGTGGATGAGTGGTTTCGGCGCTCGGAAGAGACCTGGAACGCTGCTCATGTACACCTGCAGCGGGCAATCAGGCGACAAAAGGCGAGCGCCGATAGCCACCGCAGTGAGGCCCCGGTGTATGCACCGGGGGACCGGGTCTGGCTCTCGACCCGAAACCTGCCCCTTCGCCTGCCCTGCCGGAAGCTGGGTCGGCGGTTTGTGGGGCCATTTAAAGTCCTGAGGAGATTGAACAAGGTTTGTTATAGGTTACAGCTTCCTATTAATTACCGTATTAACCCCTCGTTCAGTACCAGTCAAAAGTTTGGACACACCTACTCATTCCATGGTTTGTCTTTATTTTTACTATTTTCTACATTGTAGAATAATAGTGAAGGCATCAAAACTATGAAATAGCACATATGGAATCATGTGGTAACCCAAAAAGTGTTAAACAAATCAAATATATTTTATATTTGAGATTCTTTTTTTGGGGGGGAGGGGGGGGGTCAACTGTTTGGACACACCTACTCATTCAAGGGTTTTTCTTTATTTTTACTATTTTCTACATTGTAGAATAATAGTGAAGACATCAAAACTATGAAATAACACAAATGAAATCATGTAGTAACCAAAAAAGTGTTAAACAAATAGCCATCCTTTGCCTTGATGACAGCTTTGCACACTCTTGGCATTCTCTCAACCAGCTTCATGAGGTAGTCACGTGGAATGCATTTAAATTAACAGGTGTGCCTTCTTAAAAGTTAATTTGTGGAATTTATTTCCTTCTTAATGCGTTTGAGCCAATCAGTTAAGTTGTGACAAGATAGGGTTGGTATACAGAAGATAGCCCTATTTGGTAAAATACCAATACCATGTTATGGCAAAAACAGCTCAAATAAGCAAAGCGAAACGACAGTCCATTGTTACTTTAACACATGAAGGTCAGTCAATCTGGAAAATGTCAAGAACTTTGAAAGTTTCTTCAAGTGCAGTCGCAAAAACCATCAAGCACTATGATGAAACTGGCTCTCATGAGGACCGCCATAGGAAAGGAAGACCCAGAGTTACCTCTGCTGCAGATGATAAGTTCATTAGAGTTACCAGCCTCAGAAATTGCAGCCCAAATAAATGCTTCACAGAGTTCAAGTCACAGACACATCTCAACATCAACTGTTCAGAGGAGACTGCATGAATCAGGCCTTCATGGTCGAATTGCTGCAAAGAAACCACTACTAAAGGACACCAATAAGAAGAAGAGACTTGCTTGGGCCAAGAAACACGAGCAATGGACATTAGACCGGTGGAAATGTGTCCCTTGGTCCAAATTGGAGATTTTTGGTTCCAACCGTCTTTGCATTCTTTGCGATACACCATCCCATCTGGTTTGGGCTTAGTGGGACTATCATTTGTTTTTCAACAGGACAATGACCCATCACACCTCCAGTCTGTGTAAGGGCTATTTTACCAAGAAGGAAAGTGATGGAGTGTTGCATCAGATGACCTGGCCTCCACAATCTCCCGACCTCAACCCAATTGAGATGGTTTGGGATGAGTCAGACGGCAGAGTGAAGGAAAAGCAGCCAACATGTGCTCAGCATGTGTGGGAACTCCTTCAAGACTGTTGGAAAAGCATTCCAGGTGAAGCTGGTTGAGAGAATGCCAAGAGTGTGCAAAGCTGTCATCAAGGCAAAGGGTGGCTATTTGAAGAATCTCAAATATAAAATATATTTTGATTTGTTCAGCACTCTTTTGTGTTATTTCATAGTTTTGATTTCTTCACTATTATTCTACAATGTAGAAATTAGTAAAAAGAAAGAAAAACCCTTGAATGAGTAGGTATGTCCAAACTTTTGACTGGTACTGTATGTGTACACGACCAATAGAATTTGAGTTGATCTGAAATCAGGCTACCTGATGGGACGCCAATCAAAATAAACGTTTGTGCTGGCTGCCCTTAATAAGAAACACTTCTGTATCAGTGACTTGGGTTGCAAATGTACAAATGTTCACAAAGGACATGGGGGATCAGAAGACAGCGACCACTCCAAAATGTGACTTGTTAAGATAAAGCCCAGATAAACGTGTCAAAAATAGGCCCTTATCTGTTCTAACATGAATGTTTAGGGGGATTGTGTGCAGCTGTGAGCCCCCTACAAACCAGAGTGTATTGTTACGCTGGCAGGAGGCGACCCTGTTACACACACATACCCCCCCACACACACACACACACACACACATGCACTCACTATCAGCTTTCTGCACATTAGAGACTCTGGCTGCTCTCTCTCTAGGTCCCAGAAAGGCAGACACTCTCCTGTCACCTCCTATCATTGAACGCAGTGGTCAGCCAAGCTGGCATCAATGTACAGAACAGATAGATAAAGGTTCTCTATCTCTGCCACTGAAATTGATACAGCATGAACTTCAACTTGAAATGTTGACTCGACGCTACGTGGCATGTGTGTGAGAGGCTAATTTTTTATTACCTTGCCACCAACCTGGTGGCTTTCTTATGGTATTGACATTGTTATCTGTTATATCAGTGGACAGCTGATGTAAGAAATATGTGTTAAGCAGAAAATATGGCCCTGGCTTTAAATTCTGATTTACAGCCCTCTAACCAATTGTACTATTATGTGTGTTTTTTCGCGTTATTTGTAATGTATTCTGTACATAATGTTTCTGCCACCGTCTCTTTTGACCAAAAAGAGCTTCTGGATATCAGGACAGCAATTACTCACCTCGTATTGGACGAAGATTTTTCTTCAACGAGTCGGACGCAAAGGATATCCTACAGACACCCGACAAGTGCTAAATCCCCGTCATTCGCCTCTTCCATCTATCCTGTTAGCCAATGTTCAATCATTTGAAAACAAATTGGACGACCTAAGATTAAGGTTATCCTACCAACGGGACATTAAAAACTGTAATATCTTATGTTTCACAGAGTCGTGGCTGAACGACAACATGGATAACATACAGCTGGCGGGATATACGCTACATCGGCAGGATAGAACGGCTGACTCCGGTAAGACAAGGGGTGGCGGTCTGTGTATATTTGTAAACAACAGCTGGTGCATAAAATCTACTACTAAGGAAGTCTCGAGGTTTTGCTCGCCTGAGGTAGAGTATCTCATGATAAGCTGTAGACCACATTATTTACCAAGAGAGTTTTCATCTATATTTTTCGTAGCTGTCTATCTACCACCACAAACCGATGCTGGCACTAAGATTGCACTCAATGAGCTGTATAAGGCCATAAGTAAACAGGAAAACGCTCATCCAGAGGCAGCGCTCCTAGTGGCCGGGGACTTTAATGCAGGGAAACTTAAATCCGTTCTATCTCATTTCTACCAGCATGTTAAATGTGCAACCAGAGAGAAAAAAACTCTAGACCACCTTTACTCCACACACAGAGACGCATACAAAGCTCTCCGTCGCCCTCCATTTGGCAAATCTGCCCATAACTCAATCCTCCTGATTCCTGCTTATAAGCAAAAACTAAAGCAGGAAGCACCAGTGTCTCGGTTAATAAAAAAGTGGTCAGATGACGCAGATGCTAAGCAACAGGACTGTTTTGCTAGCACAGACTGGAATATGTTCCGGGATTCTTCCGATAGCATTGAGGAGTACACCACATCAGTCACTAGCTTCATCAATAAGTGCATCGATGACGTCGTCCCCACAGTGACCGTACGTACATACCCCAACCAGAAGCCATGGTTACAGGCAACATCCGCAATGAGCTAAAGTGTAGAGCTGCCGCTTTCAAGGAGCGGGACTCTAACCTGGACGCTTATAAGAAATCCTGTTATGCCCTCCGACAAACCATCAAACAGGCAAAGAGTCAATACAGGACTAAGATTGAAACGTACTACACTGGCTCTGACGCTCGTCGGATGTGGCAGGGCTTGAAAACTATTACAGACTACAAAGGGAATCACAGCCGCGAGCTGCCCAGTGACACACGCCTACCAGACGAGCTAAATCACTTCTATGCTCACTTCGAGGCAAGCAACACTGAAGCATTCATGAGAGCATCAGCTGTTCCGGATGACTATGTGATCACGCTCTCCGTAGCCAATGTGAGTAAGACTTTTAAGCAGGTCAATGTTCACAAGGCCGCAGGTCCAGACGGATTTCCAGGACGTGTACTCCGAGCATGTGCTGACCAACTGGCAAGTGTCTTCACTGACATTTTCAACATGTCCCTGACTGAGTCTGTAATACCAACATGTTTCAAGCAGACCACCATAGTCCCTGTGCCCAAGGACACTAAGATAACCTGCCTAAATGACTACCGACCCGTAGCACTCACGTCTGTAGCCATGAAGTGCTTTGAAAGGCTGGTCATGGCTCACATCAACACCATTATCCCAGAAACCGTAGACCCACTCCAATTTGCATACCGCCCCAACAGATCCACAGATTATGCAATCTTTATTGCACTCCACATTGCCCTTTCCCACCTGGACAAGAGGAACACCTACGTGAGAATGCTATTCATTTACTACAGCTCAGCGTTCAACATCATAGTGCCCTCAAAGCTCATCACTAAGCAAATGATCCTGGGACTAAACGCCTCCCTCTGCAACTGGATCCTGTACTTCCTGACGGGCCGCCCTCAGGTGGTAAGGGTAGGTAACAACACGTCTGCCACGCTAATCCTCAACACGGGGGCCCCTGAGGGTTGCGTGCTCAGTCCCCTCCTGTACTCCCTGTTCACCCATGACTGCATGGCCAGGCTCGACTCCAACACCATCATTAAGTATGCCGACGACACAACAGTGGTAGGCCTGATCACAGCCTATAGGGAGGTCAGAGACCTGGCCGTGTGGTTTCAGGATAACAACCTCTCCCTCAACGTGACCAAGACAAAGGAGATGATTGTGGACTACAGGAAAAAAAAGAGGACTGAGCACGCCCCCATTCTCATCGACGGGGCTGTAGTGGAACAGGTTGAGAGCTTCAAGTTCCTTGGTGTCCACATCACCAACGAACTATCATGGTCCAAACACACCAAGACAGTCGTGAAGAGGGCACGACAAAGCCTATTCCCCCTCAGGAGACTGAAAAGATTTGGCATGGGTCCTCAGATCCTCAAAAAGTTATACAGCTGCACTATCGAGAGCATCCTGACTGGTTGCATCACCGCCTGGTATGGCAACTGCTCGGCCTCCGACCGCAAGGCACTGTTCTCTCTGCTACCGCACGGCAAGTGGCAAGTCTAGGTCCAAAAGGTTTCTCAATAGCTTCTACCCCCAAGCCATAAGACTCCTGAACAGCTAATCATGGCTACCCAGACTACCCCCCCCCTCCATCCCCCACTGTTACGCTGCTGCTACTCTGTTT
This sequence comes from Coregonus clupeaformis, assembly GCF_020615455.1. Lineage (NCBI taxonomy): Eukaryota > Metazoa > Chordata > Actinopteri > Salmoniformes > Salmonidae > Coregonus > Coregonus clupeaformis. Next base: position 54,501,910 of record NC_059210.1, on the reverse strand, counting down.
ATTATTTATGCATAGTCACTTTAACTCTACCCACATGTACATATTACCTCAATTACCTCGACTAGCCGGTGCCCCCGCACATTGACTCTGTACCTGTACCCCCCTGTATATATAGCCTCCCTACTGTTATTTTATTTTACTGCTGCTCTTTAGTTATTTGCTTTAATTTTTTTTTACTTAACACTTATTTTATTTAACTTTTTTCTTTAAAAAACTGCATTGTTGGTTAAGGGCTTGTAAGTAAGCATTTCACTGTAATGTCTACACCTGTTGTATTCGGCGCATGTGGCAAATAACATTTGATTTGATTTGATAACCATAAAGTAATAGAGAAGAGATATATGACCAGGTAACTATGCTATAATACACTAAAGGCCTACGGTATCTGACAACCACCACCCAAAGTGATAAAACTGTCACCTCACAAGTAAGCAATAAAAATAGAAAACATTTCATGGTCAAAGAATTTGAAAGCCACTGGAAAAAGCATGAAGAAAAATGCCTCTTACAAAACCAAAATGAATCACACACAGGGCTCTAAATTAAACATTTTAATTGGTAGCACTGGTGCTCCCAACTTCAAAAAGTTAGGAGCACCACATTAAATTTAGGAGCATCAGAAAATACGATTTTTTAAATTGATAGAGAAACAGCCTACAGTCGTGGTCAAAAGTTTTGAGAATGACAGAAGTATTGGTCTTCACAAAGTTTGCTGATTCAGTGTTATGAGATATTTTTGTCAGATGTTACTATGGTATACTGAAGTATAATTACAAGCATTCCATAAGTGTCAAAGGCTTTTATTGACAATTACATTAAGTTTATGCAAAAGAAAACTTATTTTTCAAGACCTCTGCAATTCGCCCTGGCATGCTGTCAATTAACTTCTGGGCCACATCCTGACTGATGGCAGCCCATTCTTGCATAATCAATGCTTGGAGTTTGTCAGAATTTGTGGGTTTTTGTTTGTCCACCCGCCTCTTGAGGATCGACCACAAGTTCTCAATGGGATTAGGGTCTGGGGAGTTTCCTGGCCATGGACATAAAATGTCGATGTTTTGTTCCCCGAGCCACTTAGTTATCACTTTTGCCTTATGGCAAGGTGCTCCATCATGCTGGAAAAGGCATTGGTCGTCACCAAACTGTTCTTGGATGGTTGGGAGAAGTTGCTCTCTGAGGATGTGTTGGTACCATTCTTTATTCATGGCTGTGTTCTTAGGCAAAATTGTGAGTGAGCCCACTCCCTTGGCTGAGAAGCAACCCCACACATGAATGGTCTCAGGATGCTTTACTGTTGGCATGACACAGGACTGATGGTAGCGCTCACCTTGTCTTCTCCGGACAAGGTGTTTTCCCGGATGCCCCAAACAATCGGAAAGGGGATTCATCAGAGAAAATGACTTTACCCCAGTCCTCAGCAGTCCAATCCCTGTACCTTTTGCAGAATATCAGTCTGTCCCTGATGTTTTTCCTGTTGAGAAGTGGCTTCTTTGCTGCCCTTCTTCGCCTCACTGTGCGTGCAGATGCATTCTCACCTGTCTGCTGCCATTCCTGAGCTCTGCACTGGTGGTGCCCCAATCCCGCAGCTGAATCAACTTTAGGAGACGGTCCTGGCGCTTGCTGGACTTTCTTGGGCGCCCTGACGCCTTCTTCACAACAATTGAACCTCTCTTCTTGAAGTTCTTGATGATCCGATAAATGGTTGATTTAGGTGCAATCTTACTAGCAGCAATATCCTTGCCTGTGAAGGCCTTTTTGTGCAAAGCAATGATGACGGCACATGTTTCCTTGCAGGTAACCATGGTTAACAGAGGAAGAACAATGATTTCAAGCACCACCCTCCTTTTAAAGCTTCCAGTCTGTTATTCTAACTCAATCAGCATGACAGAGTGATCTCCAGTCTTGTCCTCGTCAACACTCTGACCTGTGTTAACGAGAGAATCACTGACATGATGGCAGCTGGTCCTTTTGTGGCAGGGCTGAAATGCAGTGTAAATGTTTTTTGGGGATTAAGTTCATTTTCATGGCAAAGAGGGACTTTGCAATTAATTGCAATTCATCTGATCACTCTTCATGACATTCTGGAGTATATGCAAATTGCCATCATCAAAACTGAGGCAGCAGGCTTTGTCTCCCGAGTGGCGCAGTGGTCTAAGGCACTGCATCACGCTGTGCCACTAGAGATCCTGGTTCGAATCCAGGCTCTGTCGTAGCCGGCCGCGACCGGGAGACCCATGGGGCGGCGCGCAATTGGCCCAGCATCGTCCAGGGTAGGGGAGGGAATGGCCGGCAGGGATGTAGCTCAGTTGATAGAGCATGGCGTTTGCCTTTCAGGGCATCGCTGAGCAGCGCAGAGCTGTTGTGAAGGAAGTTGTCAAGGAAGTGAGTTTGTGTTTATACAGGACCTCCCGCCCTACCGTCTATACGGAGCCCTCTGCATTGTTACAAAATTTGAGAGGCGTGGTACAGAGCTCAATTTGGCCTCTGCGTTCCTCTGGTGACTCCGCGATTACGTCACACCATCCATATGGCGCCTCCGACCACATTTTCGGATCAAGCATAAATAGGTTGTTAGGGTTAGCTAGAATGCTACAGTTGTTGTCCCTGATGCAAAAGAAACAGCCACAACCAATGACGAGCATCAATGGGTGTAACTTGATATCAAGAAACGCCTATATCAGAAAAGGCCCCTAATTGCGGTCTGCAAATACATCCTTCTCTTGGGATGCATTACATTGAAAATTGTACACTGTCTTTAAAAACGGTCTTGTGATGATGACATGCAAGAGATCTGTCATTCATTCATTGCTATGATAATTTATCTCCTGAAAAAGCTATCCCTTTTCCTTTCATTGTGTGCCCCCAGATGTTTGGATATACTGTTAAAGTTAACAGGTTGTTAGCAAGCTAGCCAATGAGGTAACATGACTGAACAAAGTGTAAACAAACGGTTAACAACGCGCGAGTAGTTTTAGAACTGGCCACGACATGGTTTATTTATGTAAAATGCGGTCCCTGCGATCAGCTATGCTATAGGAGGATAAGAATGTTGCACATGTAATATGGGTCAGATACAGATCTTTTGACCTGGTTCGGGTAGAAACAATCCGTTTTCGCTGTAGTAATGGTGCAACCATGATGCTATCGAATCTGAACTCGCTTTTTTCTCTAGAGCACTAGGAAACAACCGTTCAGCGCGAAGCCTTATCATTACAACATTATCTGGAAGATTTTTTCCTAGTATCACAGTGCTCTCAAAATAAAACTTGTGGTCGCACAGCAAAATATTTTGTGCCACTTTAGCGCCCTGATCACACACACTGCTACCTCCATGAATTTCTTATCATGCAGATATCTAATAGAGGTTTAGGTAGGCCTACAGAACAATGGCAGGGACATGGGCTCCTGGGGCTTCAAAAACTCACACACGGACAGTAGCCAGTTCAGTAATGTTTTCTTTATGTGTGGGTTAAACCATTACCCTTTTAACTTCCCCGTTTAACACACAGTGAATCACGGTCCTGTGTAACGGTTCCATTAAATAAAGTCAAGTAAACAGAAAACTCTGATCTTCCCATTACATTAGTTGCCATTTACAGAGCTATGATAGTTATCCAATTAGGGGAGAAACCAGCTTCTATGAAAAATCCTGCTGTCCAATAAATGAAATGACTGTACCGTAGTGTGTAGATTGCATGTTCGCTGCATAATAACACTAATGATATTTTATGACAATAATGTTATGCTATGTAATGTTATGAAACAACCCTACAACAGCATATTCATTGGCTAGGGTTGACAACATTTCAAATTGCTGCTCTCACATATCTTAGGTTACATACTGATTGCATAATGACCAAATTACCACACCACACCTGTCACGTCACAGCACAGGACAAGGTCACTCCATAGGACCAAAAATACATTCAGCCACAACAACAATAGCTTGACTTTGAAGAAACCTGTAGTGCTTCCCATAGTGAAGGATAACATAATTGTCTCCATCCTCCCTCCAAGGACATTCCACATATGGGGCCTCCTGTCAGAACAGGTTGCCCTAGTTGTATTTGCAGGGGTTTGCTAATTCAACTAACCACAGGGGGCCTGAGGATGTCGACTGACTCCAATTTATTTGAGACTGAAAGGAGGAAACTTTGCTGGGTGAGGAGCTAATAAAGAGAGCTAATATAAAAGAGGAGATTCACAACCAACTGTGAGGATAACAGTCATTAAGAAACATCAGAGAGGAATCCACCCAGATCTCTGCAGGTGACATTATTTAACTGTCTCTAATTATACTCTAACGAAACCACCCCTCTTTTTTTTTGTTGTACGGCATCCTTTTCCACTGAAGATCTGTAAATTACAGACACAGAACAACTGTGAAGTCTCACTGACTCCTGCTAACAAAGGACTCTTACCTAAGGTAGACAGCTCTACACACCTTCCACATGTAACAAAGGAAACATGCACAATGTCATCCCTGCAATCTTCAAAGGCATGTACCAGGTATGACATTGCTAATGATAAACTCACAATGTCACATATGCAGCAAAAAGGAATTCAGTGTGCTGGATGTGTAGGAGAGAGTGGTGACAGTACTTACAGAGAGAAGAGGCGCAGCCGCTGAAGAGCTTAGGTGTTTCCTCTGTTTGTGGTTTGTTCTCGTTCTCTCCTCCCTCGTTCTCTCCTCCCTCGTCTTCCCTTCTCACCACAGTAAGATGCTGCCTGGTCCAGTGCACGTTGTCATGGCAACCTGAAAGGGGAGATTCTTACGTGACCTAGTCGCCGAGCTTGAGGATTGGCCAGACAGGGGAAAGGAGGCCCCTCCTCTCAGCGGTGACGTCACACGCCCACTGGCTCACAAAGGGAGGGCTCCCTGGTCCGCCTGTAAAGAAACACACAATGGGAAGTCTTAAGGAGGGGTGGGGTAACTGGAGATAATGCACCAAGGCAACAGGGAGGACTTGACTGACTGATCTGAGAGGTATCTGTCTGTCGGTCTGTCTACTACTACTGGGTTGGGCTTTGTAATGGGGTGGGCACAAAATGTACCCCCAGTGCTCCAAGCTGGCAGGGTACAGAAATAACACATGTTCAATAAGACATACCACTGGTCCCATATATGGCAGCTTGACCCACGGGCCTTACACAGGCTTACTGGGAGAGAGGCTATATTTATACAGTGCCTTGCAAAAGTATTCATCCCCCTTGGCGTTTTTCCTATTTTGTTGCATTACAACCTGTAATTAAATGGATTTTTATTTGGATTTCATGTAATGGACATACACAAAATTGTCCAAATTGGTGAAGTGAAATGAAAAAAATAACTTTTTCAAAAAATTATACAAAATAAATAACAGAAAAGTGGTACGTGCATATGTATTCACCCCCTTTGCTATGAAGCCCCTAAATAAGATCTGGTGCAGCCAATTACCTTCAGAAGTCACATAATTAGTTAAATAAAGTCCACCTGTGTGCAATCTAAGTGTCACATGATCTCAGTATATATACACCTGTTCCTGAAAGGCCCCAGAGTCTGCAACACCACTAAGCAAGGGGCATCACCGAACAAGCGCCACCATGAAGACCAAGGAGCTCTCCAAACAGGTCAGGGACAAAGTTGTGGAGAAGTACAGATCAGGGTTGGGTTATATAAAAATATCAGAAACTTTGAACATCCCACGGAGCACCATTAAATCCATTATTAAAAAATTGAAAGAATATGGCACCACAACAAACCTGCCAAGAGAGGGCCGTCCACCAAAACTCACGGACCAGGCAAGGAGGGCATTAATCAGAGAGGAAAGAAAGAGACCAAATATAACCCTGAAGGAGCAGCAAAGCTCCACAGCGGAGATTGGAGTATCTGTCCATATGACCACTTTAAGCCGTACACTCCACAGAGCTGGGCTTTACGGAAGAGTGGCCAGAAAAAAGCCATTGCTTAAAGAAAAAAATGTGCAAACATATTTGGTGTTCGCCAAAAGGCATGTGGGAGACTCCCCAAACATATGGAAGAAGGTACTCTGGTCAGATGAGACTAAAATTGAGCTTTTTGGCCATCAAGGAAAACGCTATGTCTGGCGCAAACCCAACACCTCTCATCACCCCGAGAACACCATCCCCACAGTGAAGCATGGTGGTGGCAGCATCATGCTGTGTTGAAGTTTTTCATCGGCAGGGACTGGGAAACTGGTCAGAATTGAAGGAATGATGGATTCCGCTAAATACAGGGAAATTCTTGAAGGAAACCTGTTTCAGTCTTCCAGAGATTTGAGACTGGGACGGAAGTTCACATTCCAGCAGGACAATGACCCTAAGCATACTGCTAAAGCAACACTCAAGTGGTTTAAGGGAAAACATTTAAATGTCTTGGAATGGCCTAGTCAAAGCCCAGACCTCAATCCAATTGAGAATCTGTGGTATGACTTAAAGATTGCTGTACACCAGCGGAACCCATCCAACTTGAAGGAGCTGGAGCAGTTTTGCTTTGAAGAATGACAAAACTCCCAGTGGCTAGATATGCCAAGCTTATACAGACATACCCCAAGAGACTTGCAGCTGTAATTGCTGCAAAAGGTGGCTCTACAAAGTATTGACTTTGGGGGGGGTGAATAGTTATGCACTCTCAAGTTTTCTGTTTTTTTTATCTTCAAAGCGGTAGGCATGTAAATCAAATGATACAAACCCCCCAAAAAATCTATTTTAATTCCAGGTTGTAAGGCAACAAAATAGGACAAATGCCAAGGGGGGTGAATACTTTCGCAAGCCACTTGTATATATTGCCGGAGAAACCAGACAGATGCACTGCTGTTGTTTCATTCAAAGCTATGTGTGATATTCTACTCTGCGTGCAAATGCAAACACTTGAACAATGCACATTAGATACCTTTCTGTGAATGGTAAACAATAGATCACATGCTCAAGCACATACACACCCTTACAATGCATATTATAATATTCCTTTGACAGAGGCATTGAAGAAAAACCAATGTCAGATGATCTCACCTATTACAGAACTCATTGAGTCTATACACTCTGTAGCACAGACCAAGATCTCTGTTTGCAGTAGGGTAAAATAGCATTGATTGTCCTTGCATTTGCTGATAAACCATATCTAACAATACGTGGTGCAGATGAATTTCCTGAATGAACAGATTACTGCACACTTACTTATCAAAAGAATGAACTTGCCAGAGTTGAAGAGTGATACAAGCAAGAAACCCAAGGTACCGTCATAGGGCAGGCTGATGAACAGCATAAGTGCCATAATTACATAATGATAACAACCTGCTTTACATTTTTAGACATTTTACAGTCAAGAAAATTGGTCTTGAGGCTTGGACCAAGTGCAGCTAGCAATTGGAGCGCAGTTAGCTGGTGGCTGGGAAGCTGGGAAAGAACATTAATTCCACTGTTCATGGCAGCAACAAACTAATTTGGAAAGAGGGTTTAGAATATTTTACAATCCATCTGGGAAAGAGGGGCTCTCTGTCTATTTCACTGTCCCTCCAAATGATGACAAATGTGAATTGTGATCGTGGTTCAGGGTACACCCTGATTCAACCAGACCACAGACACTGATGCAAAGATAATGGTCTGTGATTGGTCCAGTCTGCCAAACCAGGGAGGAGACGTGAAGTGTTTCTGGAACATATCGGTAAGGTCTTTGTGTTGTCTTTGCCAGGAACACACTTACTCTCAGAGCATCTACATGCAATTCTTCATAGTAAAAGACATATTCAATACCGTGTTGTTTCCTATACATGGAATACTGTAATGGACCAAGGGCATTCCTTTCTGAAGCTTTGAATCGAAGCAAATAATAATAATCATTCGATTTAGTCAACAACATGTGGTTACACTATTCTCCAAAGACAAGGAGATATGCTAGTGATTGACTGCCAGATCCATCAGCTCTGGCTGCAATTAAGCTTGATAACCACACCAACAAATAAAACAGTTTTCCCAAGATCAGGATCACTCCACACAGACATACACAAAACAACTGTGCACTACTGCTAGAATAAGGTGTAGCTAAACTTCCCAGGGTTTTCAGTAAACAATGAATTAACTGTCTGGTTATCTCTGATCTGTGTTTACCAGAGTGAACTTACAGTCTCCTGATTGGCTGGATCTGGCTAGGGTCTTGTTGGGACAGTGACTGTCACAGCCAATCAGAGAGGTCACTCAAACGCAGCACTTCAGAGTTATGTATTATGCAGCCCATTTTTACTTCTAATGCAATACTGTAGCCAGGCAGGCGGACTGTTAAGCCCCATTAATAAAACATACTGGGCCTGTGGAATAGGCCGTCCATTTCTCCAAAGCAGACAGACAAACAATATGGAAGTGCAATTCAATTTAAGATTAAGGAAACATTACTACAGTATATTCTACAATGTGATGTTTTTTCCTCACACTAAATAAATGCTTGTTTTGCATTTAGATTGAAGGACTTTGCATTAGGTTATTTTAAAATGTGTTGTTACAGAGAGTGGTAATGTTAGAAGTGTATATGGCTTAGTGGAGTAGTCTGTACAGACCATCCCACATTAGACAATCGCCTCAGAAGTCGAAGCCCTTAGCCCTTACTAAGGAGTGGTCCATCCTGTTGGTCAAACACACACACAAACGCACACGCACGCACGTACACACACACACACACACACACACACACACACACAAATCAGTCTAGTAGATTAGGTTACCTTCATCCCTGCTCTCAGACAAATGCATGATCTTTCCACTCATTTCCCACTTATGTTGACTTTTCCAAAGAGACAGAGAAGAGCTTAGATCATCAACATAGAGATTATAGAACAAAAGACATACAGTATAGATGCTGACTGCTGGATTCCTTCCCTCCTAAGGTCCGATAATATGTACTGTACTGTACCTTCTATGGTTTTGATGAAGTCAATATAATAATATGGTGTTAAGAGATAGATGGGTGGTGTTGAATGGAGCTGAAGGATGGAAATAACAACAACTAATAACAACAAGATAACTAATAATGTAAGCATACTGTGTCCATAATAAGTATATAGGTTATAGGTTGAGAGATTTTGTGAAAGAGCACAGTTAGAAAGAAATGGCATATAGAAGCAAACCGGATGGACAATGATCGGAGAGGTTGAGGGTAGAGGAAGTTCAGGAGTAAAAACAAACATAATATAATTATTCTAAAATTGACTGTGTCCATAAAATGTATATAGTATGTATAAGCTGGAAGTAGAGGCCTAGTTTACTCCAATTAGGGGAGAGGTGGTGGGGTTGGAAAGTAATATTATATAT